>NC_140418.1:76020000-76092500 GCF_965140295.1 Lepidochelys olivacea | reverse complement strand
ATTCACAATCACTTATTGATAATTCGGTAGTACTAGTCCTCTGAAAGTGCTAACCTCTAACCATATCCTTCATATCAGTTCATAAAATGAGGGCTTCTGATAAGTATAAACTAATTCAGAATATCTTGATCTTGCTATTGATCTAAACTACATTTTCTGAACCCTGTAAGAGGAGTTATCTTGACACCATCTGGTAGCAGTTTTTCATTTCTGACAATATTTAAAACTTATTTTGAGCTCAGGCAGTGATAAAATGTACCTCAGATTTCTCCTGGCTTTGATAACCTCCTGAACTAAGCATATAATTTGTCTCACACTGGTGGTCCCTAATCTTCTAAACAGAGTTCTAGATTCTGAACTCATTTACCCTAGTGAAGCTGGAGTGACCCCACTGAAGCCAGGCATCCCGATTCAGGAAAGTAACCCTGTTTAGGAAAACATTTAAGCATGATCTTAACTTTCAGTGAAGTTGATGGGATTTAAGCATGGGCTTAACTTTCAGCTCATGCTTAAGTGTATTCCTGAATCAGGGACAGAACCACAGACTTCCACTGTTATGAACACACATCCCTAGGTTTTTAACGTCAGGGATTATTTATTCTTATTAATTATTACTATGCCTGGTTAGGAGGCAGGTAGCCAGTTTAAATCTGGATTTAAATGCAAGTTTTCTGTTGCAAGTGCAGCTCAAGCTTTGCTCAGCAAGAAATGTTCTATATCCTTTAGACAGAACAGCATGACAGCAAAAGCTTTCAGATGAAAACATGGTGTAAAAATGTAGCTTGTCTCCTCTCTTTATGTTCTTATGGCAAATGCAAAGGAAATTTATTGTTTACCATATGTGTAATCATTTTTATCTGATTACCTGTAGATGCCATATATGCCACTGTACAGGAGATACTATATACTCTCTCTCCTGCAGAGATCCTGTTTTATTACAAGTATGCTTCCCTTCTTTCACATGCCTTTATGGATTTGAAGGGGCTGCTTAGAATTTGTCACTTATTTTTAGCAATATAATTTTCTTTGGAAGAAACATTCTTGCTAAGCTTGACATGTGATATTTAATCACATATTGACCATTCAGTATTATTTTAATGCTTCCTGTCAGCTACAGTGCAGCAGGCAGAGTTCAAACAACACATTTGCCTGAAGTTCAGTATCCATTTAAATCAAATTTGTCAGCTTTCAATTTTTTTAAAGTAATATTTTATTTTTATTAAATGCAAGTTAATAATGCCTTGTCAGGCCAAAGGCATGTTTTAATGTGAACAACTCAGATGTTAAGTGAAACTGGAGCCATAGTGTCCCTATTAATGCAGTCATATAATCATCTTTATGCCAGAAATTTAACTTAATATAAACATACATTTGTTTCATGTTTCATTATTATTTTTGAGAAGCCTCTCAGACATATATAAACATCCATATCTGTTTGTGTGTGTACATACACAAATAGACACATTCATTTATAAGTATGTGTTTCTGTATATGAATGAATATATTGTTCGTACATATTATACACACATTTCCAGGTGTTCTTTTTTCTTGTTTAATACACAACTTATTTGACTGATGACATGACAGCATACATAGTACTAAAGCTTCATATATATTCTCACATTTTACACTGACAATTACAACACTTTCAATTCTTTGTACTATATAAGTATACACACCGCCCTATACATATATGTATATACACACTTCTAATGAGTGTGTGCACACATATATATGTGTTTTTCTATGGCTGTGTAGGAATATATATATATACACATGTACACACACTAGTCACACATACATGCTCACACTGAATGTGTAGTGTGTGTGTGTGTAGGAATTTTCACACGCACACACTACACAACCCATATGCACACAAATGATGGCTGATCTTTTATGACTTTTTATCTCTACTCTTTTTATGAGTTATCCCTCTTCCCTTCATTCATGAAGATAAAGTCACAAGACTGATCAGCCTTCATGTGTTCTTGGACAGATAGATGGATGGATGCAAACTTGATCTAGTGAGCATCATAAATACATGGTTTTACAGCCTTGTAGTTTACAGTGTAATGTCACACACTCTGATGAAGCAATGTACCTTTACTGAGCATTTCACAAATAATAGATAATTCTAGAACTGGAGATCCTGAGCTATAACAATATACTCTCTTGTTATAAAGCAGCTGCATGGTTTAGAAGACTGGTAATATGATGTTATGCCTTTTACTTCTTAAATCAATATTCAAAACTGGCCTAGATCAGTAGTGGCAAAAATGGTTTCCATCTTGACAGCCATACAAGGGGGCTATGTGAAATTAGGTGGTGGTCTTTCCATTCCTAGTGGACAGGAATACCACCACAACTGATGCTAATTGGCACACTTGTCAGCAGTTTCAACAGAGAGGTGAATGGGCATGGCGCCTTAAGTACTCTCTCACCCTTTGTGATGTTATCTGATTAAAATATGACCATGTAGATCATTGTTGCTACCACTACATAGAATTGCAACAAATCTCATACAAAGTATGTCAAGTAAGGTGTCTATGCAAAGGGTATGATTTGCTGAATATGATTATGCTATTTGTATGCATGTATCATTTTTGTATTTGAAGTTATGCGTATTGTCTCTATACCTGTATTTCAAATATGTTTGCTCCTGTGGTAAAGCCCACAAGGTATTTAGCCTGCACATGTTGAAGGGACTATTCAAGTTAAATGGCTCATCAAGGAACACTTACCTCCCAGTGGACCATGGGAGACGCCTATCTAGAGTTATTGGACTTTCCTGTGAACGTTCCCTCTGGAGTATAGGCAATAGCTTCTGTTGTGACTAAGCATAATCATACATGGACATGTGACTTGCCCATGTGACTCCAAGCACCATCTTCTTACCTGTAATTTTCCACACAGTGAGGACGATGGGTTTCTCTTCATTTGGTAGAAGCTACAAAAGGCCTTAGAAACATCTCCCTTTTGGGGGGTGGGGGGACCTCTTTCCTGCTCAAACCTCTGGACTATGAACTTATACTAATGGGAGCATTCTAATCAAGGGACTGAGGACGTTCCAATGATTTGGAAGCAACCAGAGACTTAACAAGCCAGCAGTTTATTCCATCCCTGCTACAAGCCTGATCCAAGAACTTTGCAATTATTGTATGTATTTGATTCCTTTAACCAATTTTAACTCACCTTTCTTTCTTTTATAAATAAACTTTATATTTTAGATACTAAAGTATTGGCAACAGCGTGATTATTGGATAATATCTGAGTTACATAGCGACCTGCAGAGCCATCCCTAAGGTAAAGTGAATTGGGGTGACCGCCCTGGGTCCCGCACTTTGGGGGGGGGCAGTGCTCCGGGGCTAGAGCAGCCACCAGCAGCTCCCCAGTTCTTCCTGCCCACTGGCAGGCCCTGCCAATTAGGGCCTCCTCCTCCCTGTCAGTGCCTACCGCCTGCTGCGGATCAGCTGTTTTGCAACATCAGGAGGCGCTAGGGTGGAGAGAAGAGAGGGCCCAGCGCACACAGGGGAGGGGGTTGAACTGGGCAGGAAAGAGGTGGGGTGAGGGTGGGCCTTAGGGGAAAAAGTGGAGTGGGGGCAGGGCCCGGGTGGAGCTAGTGCGGGGAGTACCCCCCTGGCAGATCTGAAACTTGGCACCTATGTCCCCAGCCCTGCACCCTCCTAGGGATGGCCCTGGTGACGTGGGTGTGTGGTTGTCCTTTGGCATCAGAAGAACCCTTTTGTTTGATGAAATTGGTTTTAAATAACCACTCATCATTAAGTCTCGTGTTTTTGGTGGTGATACAAGGACTGGAATGCTTAAGGAGACTGCTTTTCTGACTTCTTGTTCGCCAGTGTGGTGAGGCAGAAGTTTACCTTTGTTGCTGGTTTACTATATCTTATGGAAGAATAACCCCCAGTTTGGAGTGTGTCTGCCTTATTTCTCAGCAGTTTGTCCAGAATTTGGTATTCTCAGTTGTGACCCACAGACGCACTATGACACTCTTAGAGATGGTTTCTCCAGGCTATGGTATGATAATATCACACATTCCATGAAAGTTGTACTCCAAAAATGCTTTCCAGAGTCACTCATGCAATGACAAAGAGAAGTAATCACAGCACCGACAGGGAGACACACAGAGTTACGGGAGAGAAGCAGTGTTTTCTAGTGACATTGGAAAGAGATGGAAGGCGATGGGAAGGCTAGAATTGTAGAGAAAGAGGATTTCACATTGGCAGTGGTCGGAGAGTGGAAGAACAAAGAGGATGCCTGTGGTAGAGGATGGGTGGGGAGCAGGGAGTGTCTGAAATGGGCTTGAGTAGATAGGTAGAGGGAGGGTTTACAAAGAGAGCCAGATTCATGCCTAGATCTGTACCAGGTTCAGAAAATGGTCCCAATCTTCCCTCTGCTGTACTACCTTGGTGCTTGCACTGATTCTGTATATAATTTTAACAGCCTCTACCACCACTAGCGAGACCTGGCCATAATTTTTCAGTAGCTCCCCCTAGTGGAAAAGGGGAAGGAGGGCAGGCAACAGAAATACCAACGACTCTCTTCCCACCTAAATTCTTACTTGGGCACAAGAGGCCAGGCTAACAAGGTGATGCAATTTACAACTTCCTGGGTCAGCTTGGTGAACTGAGTTCAGGTCCAGCAAGTTCGAACTGGCCCCTTAAATGAAAGCTGAATCAGCAGAGATGTTTGTGGATGGGAGTAACATTGTCACATGTTTTTGTGTGTGCAAGAGGGTGAATGGCAGCTTTCTCCATGTGCTGGGGTCTGAAGAGCGATGGCTTGGGTAGGCCATAGAGCAGGTAGTGCTATAATTGCCTAATGGGTAAAAAAGGATTTCTGTCTCTAGTGGTGTCAGTCCAATTCCTTTCATGAGCCTAAACTTGCTATTGCAGTTATACCTCGGTATAGATTGTAAAGTCTGAGCCAACAGAACTATGGAGGGGCCATTCTTCCCTCAGTGTGACTGCACACCTCCCACTGAGGTACAATGAGAGCTAAGTAAGCGTTCCAAAAACTTAAATTTACTACATAGTAACAACATGGCTTTCCAAGTACCCAGCACAACCATTCTGCCAGAAGAGCAAAGTAAACAGACTTGAGGGCTGGCTTCCCTTCAACCTCTTTCTGCCTTTTCTCCAATCAGCAGCAGGGGGCAGGAATGAACACACACACATTCTGCAACCCATACTCATTCTGATTAGCACTTACAAATGTAAGTAGTCACACTCATTCGCCCAGACAAGCCTGATTTTCCCCAGTAATAATCTGTCACACACTTAGTACCTCCAAAAGGTGATCACAATTCATTAAATGTTAATTGCATATTCCCTATTAGTCTCAAGGCCACTCTTTCTGGAGGCCTCAAACTCATTACTAGTAGGTTGGAGAGGCACTAAAATCGCATGATCGCTTTTATCTGTTGACATGCCTCACTCCCAAATGATTGGACTTTAGTACCAAATAGGAATACAGGTCCTCCCCCCCAGCAGCATACTTTCCCGCCTTATACCTATACTAGGTGAAAACTCATGATGTCATACAGGTGTAATTTACAAGCATAAACAAGCAGAAAATGGCTGAGAACAAACTTTGGACAGTAACAGACTGTGAATCCCAATGATGATCGAACTGGATGATAAAAAAAAGAAGCTCTTAATCATGTTGTAGCACTTTCTGTTGCTTCACACTGACTCAGACATTTGAGGATTCAGAGGAACGCACAGGGTGACAATCCTGGAATCTTATTATACAGATTACATGCTCAAGTGTAAATCACTACAGGTCAGATTCTGCTCTTAGTTACTCTTGTGTAAACCAAAAGTAACTCCACTGACATAACTGGAGCTATTCTAGATTGACACTGGTGTAACTGAGAACAGAATTATATCTTTATATCATTTTGTATTTTTCTGTAATAGTTTTACATTTCCAGGAGAGTGCTGCTCTTCTCCCATTGTCTCCATGGCTCTGCAGAGGTTGGAGTCCTATACGTGGCATATCTTTGGATTTCATCTTCATAAGCTCTTCAGCAAGTAAGATGTCATTATAAAATAACCCTTTTGAGCATCCTCATCCCAACCAAATTTACTCTAATTTTTGAAGAATGCTTTGGGTTTCCATCTTAATCTCCATCATGCTAACAACAAAACTCCCCTGACCCTACTGAAAGCTGAATCTTTCCTATGCATTGTAAAACCAATGTACTTGTGTCCATAGCTAGCGCTGATCTGCTTCCATATATTCCCCAATCTAAAGATGTCTTTCAAATGCCACTGCTTTAACAACTTTAATATTCATTGCTGGTGAAATAAATTTGAGTTATTTCTAATGGAGAAACCAAAAATAAGAATGAGGTTAACCCTGTTACATTCAACTCTCTATCCCATGACCTTAATGGAACCTACCACTAGACTGACACTATGAATTGTTTGGGCTTTACATGGATTTTTGTGTGGATTTACCATTCCGTGAGTATAACCAGTTGTAACAGAGTCCACGACCCGCCCCTCTTCTTAGGGCCTGCTTTCCGCCCCCAATAAGGCTCAGAGAGGCTTCAGGGTTGTGCAACACCCATGTCTTTATTTATCTACAGTTATCCCACCACCAGTGTCTATCTATTTACAAGCTTTACAGGATTATTCAACCTCTTCTACAGGCAGAGTCAGCCTTCAGATAAGAGGCCTCCAGTTCCCTCCCTGGCTGCTCCCAGCTTTTCTATCCTTTGGCTTGTCAGGCCAGCATCAGGCCTTTTCCATCAGCCCCAATTGGTTTCCCCTGATTGCAGCTGACTGGGCAGGGGCTAATTAGATGCTTTTGCACCAGCACCCTGCTACATACCTCCCCACTTAAGCCAATGCCGGGCCTGCTCTTCCTTGGCCTGGGGTTTACTCTGGGGGTGGCCTCCTTGCCCAGTGGGGTGGTCCCTGGGCTCAACCTGGTGGGGTTCTGGCATGCCCTACCCACAAAAAGTGCATTGGGTAGGGGTAGGCCACCCCATAAGTCCACCTCCGCCCAGAAGTCGTCACACCAGTCGCAACCTTGGGCAGGTTGCCCCGGACACTCTCTTTCCTTTTCTGGCTGGGGAGACAGATCAGAGCCAACTGCCCTAAATCTGCCCTCTGTCTCTGGTTCGGGCCCTCTGCTTCCTGGAGTTTGGGCCACCCCCTTTTGGGTTTCTAGCCTCTGGTCTTTCTTTAGCTTTTCTACCTCTATTGTGGGGATTCTCTCCCCTGGGTGGTCCCATCCTGGGACATTTGTTCCTTCCTTGGTCCCTCCCGTAGGGTCCCTAGCCCGGCTGTGTTGTCTAGGGTTTGTATCTTTCTCTCCTTGAGGTTGTGGGACCCCCCTTTTTCAGGGTCCACCCCCATAGAGGACTGTCCCCCTCCCTTCATGTCCTTCTCTCTTGCTTTCTCTGTTAGTCCCCTCCCCATGTCTTCTTTCCCTTTTGGGGCAGGGTTTCAATCTAACCCCAGGATCACGGGGTAGGGCAACCCCTCTATCACTCCTACCCGCTTCCAGGCGGACCTTTCCTGCACTTCCAGGGGTACCTGGGCCACGGGACAATGCTCCCCATCCCCGTGGATGCATTCCACCAGCATCCTTTCTCCAGGGATGAGCTAATGTGGCTTCACCAAGCGCTGCTGTATGAGGGAGTGGGCTGAGGCCGTAGCCCCAGAGGGGTCTAGTGGATTTCTCCCCACGCGCACAGGGATAGTGACTATTCCACACCTCTTCTTCCACCCCCCAGGCTTGGTCCAACCACAGAATTCAGCAACCCCACAGTCCATCACTGGGCACTCACGGCTCTTATGCCCTGGATGTCCACAGCGCCAGCACACAAGCTGCCCTGGGAGGCTAGGGGTTCCCTTGTGCTCCTCCTGTCGCTTATCTACTGGCTTCCCAACGGGGTGCTCACAGGGTTTCTTGCCAGGTCTGATGCTCCCTCGGAGGGAAGTCTGCCCTGCATATTCCTCCATCCTTTTGACAGCAACTTTGACAATGGCCAACTGATGTCGCCGCACCCAGATCCACACGCTATCTGGGAGGCACTGCACAAATTGTTCGAGGATCGCCTGATCCATGATCTGTCCCATGGTTTGGGTGTCTGGCCTCAACCACCGCATCGCCTAGTCCGTCAATTTCTAGGCAAAGGCCCGGGGCCACACACCCCCCGAGCTGCCCGAAACTTTTGCCTGTATTTCTCTGTTGAGAGCCCGAGGTGGTCCAAGATGGCTGCCTTTACTGTATCATAGTCCTTAGCCTGGGGGCCATATATGCCGCCTGCGCCTCCCCAGCAAGATATGGGGCTAACTGCAGGGTCCAGGTTGTCCTGTCCCATCCCACGCCCAGGGCCACCCACTCAAATGTACCCAAAAAGGCATCGGGGTCCATCAGGGCCATCTCACAGAGGCTGAGGCCCAGGTGCTGGGTGCCATCTCACAGAGGTTGAGGCCCAGGTGCCGGGTGTCATCTCTCCCCGCAGGACTCATGAGTTTCTGCAGGAGGTGCTGCTGCACCGTTGCCTGTTCCTTGATAAAGTCCTGCAAGGTCTGTTGTTGCTCAGCCTGCCAAGCCAGTAAAGCTTGCCACTCTAGCTGGTGGGACTTCTGAAAGGTCTGCAGTGTCTTCTGCATCTCCCCATGTTGCTCTGCAGAGCACCCCCCATCTCCAGGTCACCAAACTGTGTCTCTGGCAAAGGATCCCAGACAAGCACCCACATGTAACAGGGTCCACGACCCACCCCTCTTCCTAGAGGCCACTTGCTGTCCCCAATAAGGCTCAGAGAGGCTTCAGGATTGTGCAACACCCATGTTTTTATTTACCTACAGTTATTCCCACCACCAGTGTTTATCTATTTACAAGCTTTATAGGATTAGTCAACCTCTTTTACAGACAGAGTCAGCCTTGAGCTTGGAGGCCTTCAGTTCACTGCCTGAATTCTCCCTGGCTGCCCCCTGCCTTCTGGCTCCCTCCCAGCCTTTCTATCCCTTGGCTTGTCAGGCCAGCAGGTGTTGCCGATCCTCAGGCCAGCATCAGACCTTTTCCATCAGCCCCAATTGGTTTCCCCTGATTGGAGCTGACTGGGCATGGGCTAATTAGGTGCTTTTGCACCAGCACCCTGCTACACCAGTGTTTTGCAACATTTACCTTTTTCATTCCAGAGCTGATGCAGGGAGTCCTTTTACAATTCTTGTATCCCAATTGCCCAAGAGTGTTCCTGGGATCCACATGCATTGGCTGAATCCTGCTCTTGTTTGGTTGAGAAGCATTTCACATGCGTTCCTAAATGATTGCAACTTGATGCTTCCTTCTCTGGCTTCCATGCCATCCCTGCAAGATATGTCAAGGGACAGAGCCTGACAGACAGTATCCTACATGGGAAATGTAAGCACAGAAAATTAAGAAACATAGTAGGTGATGTAAAGTTTATGTTCTGTCTCCATTACTTTGTGGGCACTTTTATCACAAAGAAATTAAAGGCATTAAAAATAGACATAAGGCCGTGTTACTCTCTGAAGCTAGCCTTAGAAGCCCAAGAGCTCATTGGAGCTCCATTAACCTGAATGGAGTTATTCCAGTGTAACTGGTCGAGCTTGGTGTCATATACCAACAGCTTAAACTTCAACATCATGGTTTATATGAGGGTTCATCAGGAACCCCTCGCTAAATATTGCCTTGCATCCTGGATAGAGTTCAGTTTGTATTGTGAAAACTAACAGGCCAGTGAGATTCCTATTCAAGAAATGGGTATATTCAGTGTGGGCCAAATTCTGAGGTCCTTACTGAGGGATGTATTGTCCTTTCTATTATTTATTTTTTGTGGTGCGGTAGCACCTAAATGGCCCATTCGAAGATCAGGGCCCCATTGTGCGAGGCACTGTGCACACATAACAGAAAGATTCTCTGCCTCAAAGAGCTTACAGACTAAGTATCAGATGAGAAGCAACAGGTGTACACAACAAGCAGAGGGGAGGAGCACAAGGTAGGAGTGAGATAGTCATGGAGGGCTGTTGTGTTGGTGGATCTTGCCCTTTTTACATCAAGAATGATTCATGGTCAACCATCTCTGGAGCATCATCCACCTGTACTCTTATCTATAGTGAGCTTTCCAAGGGACTGAGAATCCATCATAAGGGCAGGAAGGGGGTTAGTGTGTTGTGCACATCATCCCCACCCTAACCCCACAGGGACTCCATCTAAAGGTTCAGGTTGTATTTCATGTTCCACTAAGTAGCTCCATATCATGGAAATCCTCACCTGCCCTCCAAAAACCCTTCTTCTCCAAAAGGTAACATGTAGGCAAACAAATGTAGACCATTAATACCTTTATGACAGAGATCAGAGTTGCAATCCAAAGGCCTTATTGTATGTCTGCTGAATGACATGAGCAGAACCTTCAACTCTTTAAACTACATGGGCCTCATTCTCCACCTTGTCACACCAGATTTATACCCCCACATAAATGAAAAATCAATGCAGATTTATGCCAATGCAGTTGAAATTAATGCAGTTTTAAGGTGGTGTAACAGAGTAGAGTAGAGAAGTTCCTGTCCCACTATTCATATGTTCTTTCAGAATGTCCAGATGCAATTAGGCTGTCCTGCTTCTAATGTGCAAAAATGCACACAATATGTTATAAGGCATATGTGTATGAATAATAAATGTGCAGTTCATATATAAATTGGTTTACACAAGAGTTAAAATCACAACTGACCTTTCATGTAAATATAGGGTTACACTTGTTTTCAATGCTGATGGCTCAAATTATTTATTTAAATATTATTCATACTTTCTATTCTACTTTTTATGATCTAATGATACTTTTTGGAAATTACTGAAAAGAACTTGAGTTATGTTAGATTTCATAATCAGAAGTTATTTTTTTCTTACAAAACATTTCTACAAGCAAAATGTAGCACTGCTAAAGATTAAAGCACAATAAACAATTACGTAAACATGAGGAAAATACATATACAAACACACAAAAGCATTAATGGCATAATATATACGCCATTATATAGGTACCATGAATGCCTTTGTAGAGGCAGTTTATAATTATACATACAGATGTCTGAAGATGTGATGATACCAGAAATGAATAAAGTAAAAACTGTAATTCTGCTTCCCTAATTTTCTGTACCAACGATTTCTTAAATTTACATTCCAATCAGAAAGATATTTTCCATAATCAAGAGCATGTATTTAAAGTGATGTGGAGTTACAGTACTACCTTCTACATCCATCAATATATTGGACCTGATTCTTCTCCTGTTTATGCCCTGGTAAGAAGTGCTCCACTGAAGACAATTTCAGAGTAACAGCCGTGTGAGTCTGTATTCGCAAAAAAAGAAAAGGAGTACTTGTGGCACCTTAGAGATTAACCAATTGATTTGAGCATAAGCTTTCGTGAGCTACAGCTCACTTCATTGGATGCATACTGTGGAAAGTGTAGAAGATCTTTTTATACACACAAAGCATGAAAAAATACCTCCCCCACCCCACTCTCCTGCTGGTAATAGCTTATCTAAAGTGATCACTCTCCTTACAATGTGTATAATAATCAAGGTGGGCCATTTCCAGCACAAATCCAGGGTTTAACAAGACCATTGGGGGGTGGGGAGAGTAGGAAAAAACAAGGGGAAATAGGCTTGAATAGAGACTGGGAGTGGCTAAGTCATTATGCAAGGTAACCTAAGTTAATTGTATCCAATTTGCAAATGAATTCCAATTCAACAGTCTCTCGCTGGAGTCTGGTTTTGAAGTTTTTTTGTTGTAATATCGCAACTTTCATGTCTGTAATCGCATGACCAGAGAGATTGAAGTGTTCTCCGACTGGTTTATGAATGTTATAATTCTCAACATCTGATTTGTGTCCATTTATTCTTTTACGTAGAGACTGTCCAGTTTGACCAATGTACATGGCAGAGGGGCATTGCTGGCACATGATGGCATATATCACATTGGTGGATGTGCAGGTGAACGAGCCTCTGATAGTGTGGCTGATGTTATTAGGCCCTGTGATGGTATCCCCTGAATAGATGTGGGCACAGTTGGCAACGGGCTTTGTTGCAAGGATAGGTTCCTGGGTTAGTGGTTCTGTTGTGTGGTATGTGGTTGCTGGTGAGTATTTGCTTCAGGTTGGGGGGCTGTCTGTAGGCAAGGACTGGCCTGTCTCCCAAGATTTGTGAGAGTGTTGGGTCATCCTTCAGGATAGGTTGTAGACCCTTAATAATGCGTTGGAGGGGTTTTAGTTGGGGGCTGAAGGTGACGGCTAGTGGCGTTCTGTTATTTTCTTTGTTAGGCCTATCATGTAGTAGGTGATCTGGAAACTCTTCTGGCTCTATCAATCTGTTTCTTCACAAGTTGGGCCACCCTATACCGGAAGCCTACTGACCGCTATTCCTACCTACTTGCCTACAGCTTTCACCCTGACCACACCACACGATCCATTGTCTACAGTAAAGCTCTGCAATACAACCGCATTTGCTCCAACCCCTCAGACAGAGACAAACACCTACAAGATCTCTACCAAGCATTCTTACAACTACAATACCCACCTGCGGAAGTGAAGAAACAGATTGATAGAGATTTTCAAACTACTGGATCAGAGGGGTCATCAGAAGACACTGGAAATTTGGGGTGTGCCAGGAGTGCAGTATCAGGCCAGCAATTTGTAAATGTGCCCGGGGTTATGTTTTCAATAGGTAGCACTTATGAATAACTATGTGCATCATTATCTTGTGTCCAACCAGAACAGCAGTGCCATTCAAGCTGCTATTCAATGTAAATAAAAATGACAGACTCAGGACCTAAATAATTACGTCCTTGTCAAAGCAGCAGTGTTATAGCCACATCAACATCCATATGATTTGGGGCTCTATTCAGCACTCCTGAGTAATGGGTGGAAATGAAGGAGGCCTTGAAACCCCATGTCACACTTTGAAAGTGTACCCTTTAAAAAAAAAAATGTCCCTGTATCCTACAGTAAAAATTTAAAATCTCATCAAAAGCAGCAGAATCTCTCAGCAAGCCATACATCCCCAAAAGCTAGGTTCAATCACACCACTCAGAAAAAAGGAAGTCCATTCGAGTGAGAAATGGAATGGATGTCTTTTCTGCACAGCATAAATTAATATTGCAGCTGCCACTTCTACAGGAAAATCAAAACCCAGTCATTCCATTTTATAAACAGAAACTTCGCAGATGTACTGTGGGATATTTCATTTCTAAGTATTTTGAATTTTCAGCATGAAAAATATTCCCTAGTGTTAGTTACATTATTTGTTTCATAGGGAAGGGATTAACATTCCATTGGTTTAGGAAACGTACATACACAACTAAAGCAAGCAAACATGCTTACTTCTTTTTTCATATGTCATCCTGCAGATTAGCACAGGTTTTAGAGATACTCTAAAGGCCTGTGTCAAAGTAAGACACTTCTTTATTGTCATTTCACTAGTGGTAAGTCCAGGGAGGGGTAGGAGCTCAAATGTAGGGACATATTCTACTCTCATTTATACTGGGGTAAATATGGAGTTACTCCAGGTTTACAGCCTTGTCGCTGAGAGCAGAATCTGATCCTTAGTATTGATTTAGGTCCTCCTTGTAATATATTTCATGTAAAAAATAATGAGACTGATTCTGCTCTCATTTACACTGGTGTAAATCTGGAGTAACACCACCAACTTCAGTGGCGTTACTCTGGATTTACTCCTGTGTGGCTAGAGCAAAATCTGGTCCAGTGATTTTAGTTCTATGAGTCCCATCCCACCTCTGCATTTCAAAAATTATTATGTTCATGCTTTAGGTTAAAGCTTATTTTGTATCTCAACCATTTTATGCAATATTTTTAGTAGGCTGTTTTATATGGCTATCCAGCCACCATTTTTAAGTATTATCAATAACATATTCTTCAGTGTAACCTTTTTAACATTTACAATAGAATAAAATAAAAAAACACATCAACAAAAAATTGTCTTCACTTGGCAATGCTGTGTGAATTTTAAATTTCCCATTTCACAATGCAGTCATCGCTATAAAACTCTAAGGGCGGATTAATGCTCTTCTGGTACTTCACTCTATCAGACCATGGATTTGCAGACAACAGCTGCAGCGAATTCCCTTGACTGAGAAGAATTACAAGTATTATCACCTAGATCATTAAACTGGGTTCATAGATTGCAGAATGTCTTCAATCAATTCATCTAAGATAACTTGAAGCCAGCTGGACCCCCTCAGTGAGAACTTGACTTAATTGGCCAATAAGTGGCTGGAAAAGGTGCATGCTATTTGATAAAATTACAGGCTGAACAAGTGATTACAGTTTGGAAAACCACAGAGGGTAGCCTTCAGGTCAGCCCTTTTGGAGAGGGCAAAGTTAATGTCCACTATTAAGTGCTGCTGTGAAAAATGTTGGCCCACTTGGTGTTCAGATGTAAAGAGTATCCAGGTCATTCTTCAGCTGATGGAGTGTGTGAGATGTGCACATTTATCATTGCTTTGGCCTCATTTCTGCCTTGGTAATAGTCATACACTAACAACTCCTGGCAGTTTCATGGTTTTCTGTGTACCCTTCATTTTATTGGCATAACTAAAATATTATCTTAGCAAAGCAATCCATCTGCTAAAGAAAAACACTTTCCTTCAATTATGTCCCATGAGTCTTTTCTCAAGAAAGGTTAAAGCATAAGGAAGTTGAAAAATATACATTATTTTGTTTTTCCTCTTTGCAATCTATTGCAAATAGAGAAGTTTGTTACTCTATAACTGGTAGGTATGCATATTTACCAAATGCAAAATGTTAGGAATGTGCCTAGCTTTAAGGGAAATGTTGGCTTCACAGGTCCAATCACTATGTTAGTACAAATCATTATTTAAAGGAAAATACCTTTCTTCAAGTGGTAGCAAAGATTTCTTAAGCAATTCTTCTGTAATTTATTTACTATAAAAAAAAACACAACACTTTAGCTGATTTGCAGAAAAGGGGAAAAAAATGTTAAGTTTTAAAAGCAAACCAAACAGGCACCTAAAATGATCATGTAACTAATTCATGTTAGACAGCATGGAAAAATAGGGCCCAATCCTGTCGGTGCTTAGCACACAGAGCCCTTATTGATTTGAGTGAGAGTTCTACAGGAGTAAGCTTTGTAGAACTCACCACTTTGTTAGAAAATATGCCAAGACAAGGTCTGCAATTGTTGCACCAATATATTTTATTTTTCTGTGAATCTACATTGAGGCTACATATTTTTCATGGCTTCTATTTTCTCTTTATAAAAAAATCCATATCTTTCAGAAGGAGAGGCTCCAGATTCAAATATCTGATGCAGATTAAAATTTCCCCAAAATTCACTTCTGATCTTTTAGCATCTGGGGACTTTTGCTGGTGTGCGAGTTGTGACAGTAAACAGTGCAAAACTTAACTGAAAGCCTTGAGAGTATTGCATAGCTGGATAGATTTACAGAAAAACCAGAGATTAATGAATTGTGGAGAGGTCATATTATACACTTTGCCATCAAAATATGCAGAAATATTGCTGTGACAAAACAAGTTGAACATGAATAAATATCAGGTCAGAATAAAATTCTACTTGAAATTAACATACAAAATACCTAATATTCCACATAAGAATCAATGTTCCTCCCATAATGATTTTTAAGATGTTTCAAAAATTGTGTGTACATAGCCAAAGTTTCATAGCAAGAAATTGGCTTGCAAGTGAAACATGTACTTCAAAACCAGCAATTTTCTTGCTAGATTTATTTCCCTATAAAACAGATCTATTTTCAAATAACAGTTTATATGGCCCCATGCTATCTATGTACGATGTGTACAAAAACATGAGAACAAGTTATTTACTATGGAATAGAGGTGGCTGGGAATTTTTCAATGAAACTTTTTTTGTTGGAAAAAGCAGATTCATCAAAACAAACTCTTCACTGGAAAGAATGGGTTAGATAAATTCCCCATTTTGAAAAAAAGTTTCAAAATTGTCAGCATGTCCTGTTTCAAACACTAAGTGAAAAACTTCCATTTTCCGGTAAAAATTACTTTTCATTTCAAAATTTAAATTTGTAATTTTAAAAACAAAATCAACGAAGCTCAAAGTCAAAATAAAATCTTTAAATTGGCCCAATTCAATGTCATCCCCCCCTCACACCCCCAATTTTTTGTTCAAGAAAATTTTGACTTTGTCCTAATTTGTGGTGGAAAATTTTGTTGAAGTCTCAAAAAATCCTCATGTGATGGGAAAACCATTTCTGCCCATCTCTACTACAGAGCCCCTTGTGGAATCAAGATGTATGGCAAATTTATGAACAGGCATGGTTGTTGTTTGTTGTCTTTTCTTCGCGCTGAGTTTTTATGTCCTTTGACATGCTCCTACGGAAGTAAATTGCACTCTGTTAACATACATAGCCATAACAGCTGCTCACAACTGTAGATCCAAATGCAGTTTAAGCTAAATTAAACTGACACTGCTCTCTGCATGGAAAAAAAAATCATGCGCTGTGGATACAATCATTTCTTATTCCTAACCTTGTAGGTGAATATTTCAGGGAGCAGGAGTTAAACGTGAAGGGATTTATTATGACCTCTTTGGAGTTATACATACAGATTTGTCTTTATAATTTTATAGGTGAAAAGACAAGTGTTTTCACAGCACAGTACACCCAAACACTATGTTTATGCACCAGCATCTGGGACAATCGTACAAAACACTTTCCATTTGATTATCTAGTGTTGCCTTGAATGCAAGGCCCTAATCCCCTTACAAGACCAATTGTTTAATTTTATTATTGTCCATACTGGCAGGAAGATTTTCTTAACACACAAGCTAGGGTTCATCCTTCTGAGCAGATTCAACACCTTTTGTAAGGTGCTGTGTGTTCTCATCTCCCACTGAATTCAATGGTTGGCAAAAGGTGCTCACCTGTTCTCAGGATCAGGCCTTAAAATCATAAGTTTTAATGCTACCCATGCACTTCAGGTAACTTTTAGTAAGATAGACCCTGTGTAATACACACAGGTGAAAACTGACTGGGTTTGTAGTCCTGAAGGAAGACGTGAACTAATTGCTTCTCCATGGTTTAATCATATTAGTGTCTCTAGTGCTGACACTTTGAACGTCCTAAAAGCGATTGCCAAATTGCTGGCTATTGGTGCTACTACACACTCTTGGTCAGCATGTTTCAAACACATTCAGAACTGTTAGATTTTTTTAAATTTTGGCAAAGTTAAATGGAACTCTGGATGTATATTGTAGGATCATTAAATCACCATTTACCAGCAAGACCTTCGCTGCAATCAATGGTACACATGCCTGTATTGGTGCTTCAGGATTTTGAGATAGGTACTCTGGTTCATTGTAAAACCAGGGTTGTGGAGCCCAATTTGCTGGGCCTCAGTGATCCATCACTGGTAGGTTACCGTTAATTTATGGCTGCTCTAACTTGCAATAAAGCACAGGCTGCTGCTGCTCCTTACTCCAGCATTATGTGACATTGGAGCAGAACATGCCATGTTTTGAGTAGGGCTGGCCAGAAAAGAAGAATCCCCTTTTGAGAAAAATTGAGGTTTTAACATTTATTTTTGTTGCACGTTGGAATTATAGAATCAAGCTCTTTGTGTCTCCTGGTGAAGCTGCTTCACTTCGAATAAATAAATAAATAAATGACTGATACTATAGTCTGTAGTTACACCACTCACCTGGGATGTGGGAGGTCTCAGGTGCGCTCTTGCTCTCTCCCCCATGACTAGAAAATCCATCCTGGACCTGAGAAATGTTCCCAACAAAATTTTAGCCCAACACCAACAGGTTTCTGCAAAAAAAGTTTCAGTTTTGATGAACAGGCATTTTCTGATTAAAAAAAATTCCTAACCAGCTCTAGTTTTGAGTCAGAACTGACAAGTGAATGACAAGTCTTATGGTCCAATACTACACCAAGCATGGTATTTTAAGTACATGCCTTACTTTTTGCGTGTGAGTTCAATGGGATTACACACGAGTCTTCATTTGGGAACCTCCGCTTTAGGGCATCAGAGGCTTGAAATAACAAATTTGTCATTGAAGAGACAAAAGAGGTGGAACAATATGAGGTTTGTTGTGACTGATGTTGAAGAAAAATATGTTTTTGCCTTAGAGGTGTTATTCAAGCGCACTATTATACCAAAGTGAATTTGGCTAATTCCACTGAAGTAAATGGAGTAAAGCCAGGGTGAATTTGGCCTTCTCTTTTTGTGTAAAGATTGACCCCAAAGTAACCTTGCATTATCCAGTATTGCAAACTCTTGCAACTTTATCATGAGTCTTGCAATATTTGATGTTTTTCTTAATGCTCCAACTATATGAGAATTTCAACTTTTTTTTATTTTCTTAATTTAAGTTTCTTGCCTTGTGGTTGTGGAGACAAGCCTGAAAGTTTGACCTGTGTGCCTCCTAAAGCTCAGGAGCTAAAAGGTTTAAAAAAACCAAACCACCTTCTCAGATTTATTATTTTTTAAATCTCAGTTTTCGAGACAGGCTCATGGGGGTTATTTTTGAGCTCATGAATCTTTAACGCTTGGTGGTTGCATTACTGATTAATGTTAATAAAGTCAGGCATTCAGATTGGCAAGTATGCAACAAACAAACAAGAACATACCATGCAAAATTGTGACGCTGTATAATGTGTTTTTGAAACATGGTCCCCTCTCTTTCTGAGAGAATTCAGAGGCAAATCCTCAGCCCCATCTGTGGGTGCACAGATTGTTGGCTGGTGCAGTTCTGCTGAACAAAAAGACATGGAGCAGAATTTTTTTGGAGAGAAGTATATAGAAGACATGCAGTGCAGGGGCTCCCGGGGGTATGCTGCACAGGATGATTCGGGCATATGGTCAGATGATCCACCACAGTACAGATCCTACAGTTCTTTCCCATGCAGATGGGCCATTGAGGCTACTCCATGAAAATTATTGCAGACAAATGACTGAAGCATAGCCCTGTAGGGGGGGTCCTGCTCTCTCACTGACTGCAGAGAACCCCAGCTCCCAGCCAAATATATGGGCAGGGTACTGGATCTGGTATTCAGTGAATACAAAGGCTCCATCACTGATCCACAGGGAAAATTTCTGGTGACAAGACATTTTACATACATTATAGGCGAGATCCAAGTTAAACCACTTTTCTCACCTAAAAATGATGAAAAAAACCCCTCAATTCATGTGGAAATGTGGGATTGTGGCATAACAGTGCACAATATGTTGCACTCCATTAGCATCTTTGCCATTGTCTCTTATTTTTAATAACCATGGCATACATAAGTAAATACTACCTCCACCCTCTTTTTTGTTTGGTCTTTCAAGGCCTGGGAGGTGCTTGGAAGAGAATGCTATTTGTCCATATTGGATACATAAGTCTATTTTCTGTTTACGTTAAAGAAGTCCATTTATCTTCCAATAAGTCCTTGCCCAATGTAGCTTGGATGTAATCTGTTTCAAGGGCAGGTGCTCCTTAATGAGAGATCTGAAATCTAGCTCTCTTTTTTTTAAAACAAATAGATGAATAAAGAGTTAGAAAATGGCATGAAAGCATATTATCAGTAAATTGTTTCCACTGTGTTTGTCACTGTTCTTAATGTTTTATGAATATGCTAAGAAATTTTCTCAGGCATTTTTCCTTGGGCACTCTAGTTAATTACTTATTCAGAGTGCTTCTACTCTGTTCCTTGCAAAATGTGTTGTGCATTAATTCTGATTATGTACAAAAACCCACCTGCAAGGAAAAACTCTGAATCAGTAATGCTGATAAAATGAGCAGCTCTCCTGGGGCCTTACTATGAAACAGAATACTGGACAGAATTAGAATCTTGTAGCTAAGGCTATTCATAATGTCATTAACATAAAGGCAATTAAATGAGTTTTTAACCTACAACCCTTTATTGTTATTAATGAACGTTAGAAAAACACAGGAGATAAAATTGGTAATTATCTCTGCACCAAGCTATGCAATAATGTGTTTAAATATAAAAACAAAACAAATGATTATTGTTAGTATTTTCAGTAGCAGAAACCCCAAGGAGCAGCTCAGTCACATTTAATCACATGGTACTACACCAAGAGGGTTAATTAAATGAGGGCTTTACCTTCAGCATGCTTGGTTATTCAGTTTTATATGGAATCAACAAACATAAATGTGAATGTACAAACTATTTCGAGCAGTGGTTTTCACCTTCAGGTTAACCACCTTTACAAAAACAGAGAGTGATTTCATTTCCTTCAGGACAAGTAGTTGCAGTTCTGTAATCAAGTTTTTATTGTACAGGGCTTTCAAAATCAATTCCAAGAACAACTCTATAAATCCAGGCTCAGAGCCTAAGCTTACTGTTCTATAAAAAAGAATTTAGGTATCTGAAAGAGATGGACATTTTAAAATAGATGGTAAATGGAGGTTTCAGCACTGCAGAATAGTCCAAGAGCCTCCAGTTCCCTTTTTGTTAATGCAAACTATTGTATCCAATAAAAAAATCATCAATAATATATTAGGGTATATCTTCTAAAGGGAAAATACAGTTCAGCACAATACCCTATGTCTAGAAACAGATTTGAACTTGTAATTAACATGCCAGAATTTGTTAGAATTTAAATATTTTTTCTTTCATTTTTATACACAGATTTGGGTTCAGCAATCTAGGCAGAATGTAGCTTAATGGCCAATTAATTTGTGGTTTAACTTCTGCCTTACCAGACATGCTTGTCCAAGAACAGAGCCCCTAAAGAGGTCCTGCTGCATGTCTCAATAGAGCAGACCTGCAGCTTCCATTCAGAGCCCATTCTTGTTTGGGGTCAGCGGTGAGATTTTACATCATTTTTATATTTGATTTTCTTTTCTTAAGCAAAAGTAGTGAAATGGTATTGTTACAAAACCACAACATACTACAAAACTACAACATACAGTACTGACTTTATTTTGCATACTGTTCATCACTATACTGTATCCCAAAATGCTTTATTTACAAAGTTAAATGACACAGTTGCAGAGATTATTAACAGCAAAGGGAGAGATGCAGTCAGGAGTAGAGGAAACCAGAAAAGATAAGCTTTAAGATGAGATTTGAAATATGATGGAAAGTTAATGAGAGGTTGAGATCCAGGCCCAGAAGACAGGAGTTGCAGAGAAGGCTCTCACCATCAGTTGTCAGGAAATGCTGGTATCAGAGGAATATAGGGAGCATAGTAGAAAGAAAATTTGTTACAAGCTTGGAACCTGTAGAATTGCACACATGGCTTTGAAAAATCTGGGTCCAATTGTATACTGTGTAAAGAAGTCCTTTTGCAGCCACTATGATTTTGTTCACTAGGACCTCTGTATGCTGCGTTCCTCATGCCCTAGGCTCATGGGAAGTCCTGCCTCTGGGCAGGACCTGGGTGAGGTTACCCTTGATCACAGGTATGATGTGGTGGGGTGTGAGTTTCCCCATTTCTCTGCCAGTCTGTTTTGCTGTGTGCTTTCTTTCCAAGGTTTTCTATCACCAAACTTCCTTTTTTCACTGGAAAGCTTTTGGTCAATAGAAACCAGTAAATGGGAGCTTTCGAAGGAGTGACTTCTCTGTGACAGTACAGAAGCAACTTCAGATGCTGAACTTTGAGCAATGGCTGAAAACAAGAGCTGGTTTATTCCCTGTGTTTTGTTTTGACTCCCTGTGTGAGCTGCTGGGGGCGATTGTGATTAATTGCTGATAACGAGGCAGAAGAACCAACCAAGTAGAATACCTCCTACTGAGAAAACACTGTGACCAAAGGACAGGAAGAGAGCCACAAACACAGCCCTTCAGGGTGAATTCACAGACGGAAAGATACTGCCAAGGGATTCTGCTAACAGGATCAGAAATGGACATTACCTGAAATATATATCAGTTGTGGTATAGAATCCTGAAGGCTACAGGTGAGGGACATGTGTGATGTTCCAGTTTCTAAGAGAACCCTAGGAGGGCTATGCATTTATAAAGTGCAATTTTATTTCCTTTTACGGGGAAGACAGCAGCAGGTCTTGGAAAGCTGCTGAAGCCAGTACTCAGAGAAGCAGATTAGATGGAACACAATGAGAGATATGAGACAGAGGCTCTGACCATATGGGATAATTGTGAAGGAGGCTGAAGGAAAGTAGAAGAATGTGGCCATTAGGAAAAGCAAGAGTGAAGGGGTAAGAGTCTTCCATCCTAGTCACCCTTATTAAACAATCAATCAATCTATCTGTGACAAGATGAGAAGCAACAGTATGGGAACAGACTAAAGACAGGAATTAGCCTGAGCAGGGTACAAAAAATAAGCAATGAACAAGAGTCACTGGAAAGAAGGTAGAAGCAAACAATCCTGCCTGATGACTACATAGTGAGGAACCTGGCTCAAGTCATCTGTGACCCAGATAAAGAAAATAGGACATCATGCTGCCTTCCAGGTGTTAAGTCAAAGAATGTGATAATGAGGGCTAAGGATATCCTGAAAAATGTAGGAAAATTCTCACTAATTCTCCACACAGGAATAAAGGACACAACTGAAAGGAGGAGATTACAGGAACTTCAGGATAATTTCAAAAACTGGAGGAAAGAACTGAAGATGGAGGTGGTATAGTACAGGTGATAGTCTCGCAGATCCTCCTGCACAAATGAGGCAAGAAGGAGGAAGCCCTGTCCCCGCTTGCCTGGGCATGGAGGGCATTCATTGCACTCTTGCTGCACAGCGGGGACAGAATTTGGAGGAACAGTGCAGACGGTGTGCACCCCTACATGCCATACAACCCGGCACTGCAATCACTCCCTACAAGCTAATAAGCAGACAGGGATGAAACATTGGGTGAGCAGAAAAGGGGGCAAGGCTGGAGCAGTTCTTCTACTAGTGCACGGCCTTGTGGTGAGAATTTTTCCCGTGATATGCAGGGGACAGTCCCACTGTAGTGTACTACTGCACTGTATGCATCAGTTCTTTAGTATGTTGCTCCTTATTGTTCAGGTTCTGTTTTGTATGTTGGAAATCCATGTCAGTGTATTTGAATTCTATGGAAACTCCCCTTCTCCCCTCTTACTATCGAATTTAAAATCCACTTAAAAGATCTTGCCATTATTGAACTCTAAAAGCTTGGTGTCTCACTGGCTTGAATGGAGAGTACTTCATTCAGACCATCAATGGTACTATTTGTGTGAGTAGTAAGGACTAAAGGCTCAATCCCACACCTATTGAAATGAGTGGAAGTGTTGCCATTGACTTCAGTAGGTGTAGGATCAAGCCCTAGCTGCATTAGTAAAGTTTGTTGGAAGACAGCCTCTTGTCAGCAGTGTCATGAGAGGAGGTATTGGAATCCAACAGTGTGGAAAACAGCTGGAGAATCCTAACAGACAGTGTAATTAAAGCACAGCAGATTACAATTCCTCTGAAAAAGAAGAATGCAAAGAACAAGATGCAGCCAATGTGGCTTCATGGGGGACTGCTCAAAGATCTGAAAGTAAAAGATGAAAGCTGTACTGAAAATAATGAAGGGGTGGGGAGAGAACCAAACAAGAATATAAAGAATCAATTAAGGCTCACAAGGCAGCAAAAAAAGCAGAATGAATCACTGCTAGATAACAGCATTTAAAGGCATAAAAGGGGGGGTCTTACAAATATATCAAGAAAAGGAGAAATACTAGCAAAAAAAAAAAGGCCCATTAATGTTGACTCAAATGGTTAAGATTAAGTTCCTTTTAAAAATAAAAAGAAAGAAAAACAGTTTATTTATGAAGCAATGAAGACCTTATGAAAAGGAGCTATTGATAATGAGCATAATTTTTGGAGACTGACTTATGCGAGTCATACACAGTCTGGGTGACCTGCCACAGTATGTTAATGGGATTGAAAAATGGCCTTTAAAATACAGATAATTATTCCTAAAAAGTAACAAAGAACTTCTAAAGGATTGGAAAAGGGAAAATATTGTACTTATCTAAAATATATAAGAATGATCTCATAGACCTACCCAGTAATAATGGACCTGTAGTAAAATAATGGACTAATAATTAATAGCCTGTAGGCAATTAGCATTATGGTTTTATAAAAATAATATTGCTAGATAAATCTGATTATTGAAACAAGCCATCTTCTTTCTAATCATCCATTACACTTGTAAATTTATCATATCTGGATGTTTATAAGCCATTTGAAAGAGCTCAAAATCTAATTTGCAGCCCTACCCACTTAAATTCAAATATATGAGCTAGAGCCCATAAATCTTACACTTATGCAAGGGCTCAGAAGCAAGACAGCTAGGTCCCAGGATGGGATGCAATTTACCAGTTGGATGGGATGAGACTAGACTGGAATCTATTGAAGGCTGTTTAGGAAAGAAAAGAAGGGATCTGGGTGTGGCCTAATGCAGGGTCATAGAAGCAAAAAGGTATATTGAAGAGCTAAAAAAAGTGGCAGGAGAGAGCAGGGACTGACTGCAGTTCATGGATGGAAGGATATAGAGAAGAGATCTGGGGGACAGGGACAGCTTTTGTGAAGCCAGGGCTGCAGGCAGAGGGAGGGAGATTTTATATATACTCATAAAAGCATCTGAACAAAAGTGAACTTCCTAACCTTCCTTAAATTCTCTCAGCTTTGTTCAACATTAGTTGCATTAAAAAGAGCCATTTATTTGTAATAATGCTACCATCAGCACTCAAGTAAGCAAACTGGGAATGGTGGACAATTGAGGTAATAAAAAAAACAATTTTTTCAATCAACTCAGAAATTCCAAATACCTGAAAGGGTCTGCCCTGACAGCCACAGAGCTATCTACTGATGTAGAGGCAGATTCCATTTGCTTGTATAAGCCTGCTATGCACTGTGCAAGGAGAAAAGGCCCAGGCTATTTATACACTGCATAGATGAAGAAATTAGGTGCATACTACCCAGGTTTTGTTATTGCTAGTGTAAGTAAAAATTAATACAGCTGTTTTAGTTTCTTTCAAACATCTAGATTTCCTAGGAAGCCATTAAACTAAATGAGATGAGCTTGGCTTGGAAGCTCTGGAGAAGGAAGAGGAAGATAAGACGGCCTCCAGCATTTTGTTCAGCAATCTGTGTCCATGCTGGGGAAAAGTATAGAATAATTTCTATCTTTCAGGCACTGATCAAGCAGTGTTGCAAACATCCTTCCATTTTATGCATTCCATTAATTCTTGAGCCTGACATCTTACATTCTGGCGTTGTTAATGTTTTTATTTTTTTAAAGTATGTGACTACATGGGTCTCCCTTTTGGTTTAAATTCACTTTGCATTTTTCTCAAACAGGGGCCGCGCTGTGCCAATAAGGAGATGCACTTAGCTCATACTTGCTTTAAAGCATCATAAGGTTCAAGATCTACAAATAGACTGTCTTGTAGCCTTTGCTGACCAAACAGTGCACTACTAGTGAATTACTAATTTATGTGCACAGCTATTTTAATAATTTAGTCAGTCAGGTTTAAATTTAAATTATGACCTCTTTTGGGCAAGGACCATCTTTCTGTGTTGTATTTGTATAGTGCCAAATAGATCAGGATCCCATTCTATGGTGGGTCTCATAGGATACATCATATGCAAATAATAACCAATCAACAATTCTATGTATAAAACATGGTATATGGATACAGCCACCACCCTTTACTCCAACATTTGTCTATTAAAATGCTAGCCAATTGGGCATCACAAAGTTAAATAAAATTCTTTGTGAATGGGTGCAAGGTAATACATGTTTGGAGGAACAATGTCAGCTACTCATACACAATGATGAATCCTAAGTCACCTGCAGCCACTCAGGAAAAAGAACCAGTCATCACTGTGGACAGCTTCAACTAAAATCAATTCAACGTGCAGCAGTAGTCAAAAATGTGTTAAGATGATTTGAGAAAAGGAGGAAAGAATAATACAGAAAAATACAAAACAATATTGAAGTTAGTGCTGTTCTGGTCACTCCAGAATACAACTTGCTATGTTCAGAGGAAGTCAATGTAGCTATGACAATTAATACCAGCTGGGAGTCTGATCCTTGGAATTTTATACCTTACACTGAAGCATCTGTTCTGGCCACCATAAGGAACAGGATACACGCAGTATCATTGGTCTGATCTGGGATGACAATTCCTATGTTCCTTATGAACTCAGTCAAGAAAGAAATAAGTCTATATTTTATTTCTAGACTTTTGGTGCATAAAAGACACTCCTGCTCTTTTTTGCCCGCTATCAAACTTTAACAAATATTTATAGTGACAGCCAGTTGTTGTCTGTCATTTAGAACACTGGGATCTATGTGGATAACAACTATTTCTGGAGCATCCAGTTCCTATAAAGGACGGGGGGAGGGGGGGAAATCAATGGATGTGACAAGATCTATTCATAAAAACCTGAAAACAGATGAAGAATGATCAGGGAATGTCATTTGTTTATTACAACAATTCCACAAATAAAAGTATGTTATCTGTACAAAGATGGTGACCCAAGTTTACAGGTGCATGGGTAAAATACATTTGAAAATAAAGGAAAGCCTTGGACCAGATCCAGAGAACTATGCTGATTGACAGCAGCTTATGACCAGGATCCCAATTCTGCAAACTGCAGAGCACCCTAAACTCCCACTGAGATCAATGAAAGTTGACGGAAATTGGCACCTTGCAAAATTCATCCGCACAAGGATTAGAACCCTTGCAGCTGTGTCCCCTAATCATAGGCTATAGAATCATTCTCAATCTGTCTGGTCCAATGACTATTTAATCCAAAGTGGAACAGCTCCAACAGGTGAGACTAAGAGAGCCAATTTAGCATACCCTACAACTCCATGGCTAGGGCACTCTTCCAGAATATGGGAGACATAGGCTCAAGCCCCTCCTCCATATCAGAGAATAGGAGGGCTCTAACCTTGGTCTCCCACATCTCAGCTGAGTGTTCCAGCTACTGGGTAAATGGGGGGTGGGGCAGCATCACCACCTCTTCTGTTTTTTCCAAGAAAGGGTTGAGTGGGCTTAGGCACCTAACTTCAGTAGAGGATTCACAGCTGTGAACCCTCAACTGAAGGGAAGCAGCCACCTCCCTCCTTGAGATAGGACAGTACTCAGGCCACACCCCTCTCCTCTGCATTTCTCTGGCTAATGCAGGCAGCTCCCTGCTCAGCTTGCTGGCTTTTGTGGATCCCATTCTTCAGCAGCTAACTCTCCCCAGTCATTGCACAGGGACTCTAGGCACCTCATGACTGAGGATTCTGCCAGGCAGCAGGGTGGCTAAAGATAGGCATTGAAACTCTGAGCCTAAGTCCAGGACCCATGGGGCCCTAGGAAGTGCTCAACACTCAGAATAAGGTCCTTATTTTACTTTTACTGAGCTGAATGCAGAATGATATTTTCCAATCACATGTGCTGCTTGTTTCTCAATGAGACTTAGTAGAGCTGAGTAAGGCAGAGCTGCCTGTGTGGAACTTGTTCAACATATAAAGACAGACATTAAGTGCCTGGAATGATCACCAAGCTACATATCCAGACTAGCCTACACCAGCATTTCTCAAACTGGGATCCATGGACCCCTGGGGGTCCACAAGGGTACTCCAGGGGGTCTGTCGGCCCTGCTAATCATCTCCTCCCCTCCCAGCACCTCCTGTATGCTGGGGAAGAGCTGCTCAGTGGTGTACAGGAGGCAGAGAAGCGGGGATGGGTCATACTTGGCGGGAGGTAGCAGAAAGAGGCAGGGAAGAGGTGGAGCGGAGGGTGGGGTCTGGGGCTGAGCGGGGGGCTTGGGGTCCATGAAAATGTTTAAATAAAAATGGGGGTTCTCGGGTTGCTAAAGTTTGAGAACCGCTGGCCTACACTAATGTATATAAAATGGAGAGACGCCAATTCGTCTTTCTTGCCGAGATACTTGAAGATACACCACTGCACTCTAGAGATGGAAAACCTTGTTATAAATGTAAGTGGAGATGGGGGATAACTGGAGACTAAACTCAGATAATCTTTCAGAAACCGTGCCAGCCTCCCTGCTCCTCCATCTCCCTTCCTGCCTCTTGGTCTCCCTAGCTTGTTTGGTTTTATGGACTTTGCCTCTTGAGTTAATGTATTCTTTCTAAACGGCATTTCAACATTGATCTCCCTAGGTATCCAGCATCCTTTTCTGGATTAACTCTTGGGTACCATATGGTGCAAATGACCTGTTGCGTATTCTCTGAAACAATATTAAGAAACTTGCCAGACTTTGGACTTCTTGGCATTGTGCCTTGTGGCTCCATTACCTGATAAGAGAATGTGACATGGCCTGGAAGTAACAGAGTGGATTTTGCCTTTTTTTTTTTTTTTAAAAGGTAACAGAGAGAGTGTTGCTTTAGTTTTCTTCTCTGTTTCTCTCCCCCACTTGCTGTCCTGAAAACATTCCCTGAAAAATTCCTTCCCCAACAAGCTTCTGTCAGAACCACATCTCTTGGGCTTTGTTTATACAAGAAAAATTGTACTGGATTTTACCAAGTTGATTTTAGCTTAATTAAGTGAAAGTTAAACCAGTTTAAATGCATTTACATAGGGAATTGCACCAGTGTAACTAGAGTGATTTATGGTGAAATTCTGGCTTCATTGCAATTGCAGTGAGAGTTTTGCCACTGACTTCAGCGGTGCCAGAATTTCACCTTAAAACTGAGTTAGTTAAACAAGTAGAACTTTCCTAGTATAGACAAGGTCTTGTTCTATTTCCTTTTTTCATCCATTTGATTTGGTGATTGAGCCCTTAGACTCACAAATCAAGTGGGACAAGTGAATGTGGTTTTGATCAATTTTTTCCTTTGCTGAAATTAGAAGTTTCTTTCAGAAGCATTTTAATTTTCTTGAAATTTTCCCATTTTTCAATTAAAAAGTTCATTTATCATTTTCAGTTATTTACCAGTTTTAGGTTTGGGATTTCTTTTCCAATTGCCAATTTTGAATTGTCAGTTTAGTCAGATGCTAAATTTTTTCAAAATAAATACATTAAAGGAATGCTATTTCAGAACTTAATATTTTTAAATATGTTAGAAAATAAAATGTTACAATTCTACAAGATTTCAGAAAACAGAATATCAGTTTGTTTTGGAAAAAAAAAAACAGAAGGAAAACCTTAAATTTGTTATGAATAAAAAAAACATACCAACAGACCAGTTCTATTCTCAACCTATCAGCAACTTGGCAGAATCTTTCTTCAGAATCTAGATGGACATAGTATCAAGCATTATTGGGTCTCTATATGCAAGATGTGCTAAGGATATAGGGTAAAACTGCCCAAGCACTTAACTGATGTAGGCCCCTAAAGTCCCATTTTCAATAGCCACTTAAGTATTTAGGAGCCTACATTTCAATGAAAGTCAGTAACCTAAATTCCAATATGTGCTTAAGTCACTTTTGAAAATGGAACTTGAGTTCTTAAGTCATTAGGTGCTTTTAGAAATTTTATCCATAGGCCCTAATTCAGCAGTCCATCCCTATTCAGCAAAGCACTTAAGCACATCAGTAATCTCATTGATCACTTCATTGAAACTACACACATACTTAAGCACCTTGTTGGATTAAGAACATAGTTCTTATACTGACTACACAACTTGAATTTTCTAGGTTTGCTTAGTGGTTTATAAAAAAAAAAACACGAAGATTCAGGGATCGGCAACCTTTGACACGCGGCCCACCAGGGTAAGCCCCCTGGCGGGCTGGGACGGTTTATTTATCTGCTGCGTCTGCAGGTTTGGCAGATTGCGGCTCCCAATGGCTGCGGTTTGCCGCTCCAAGTCAATGGGGGCTGCGAGAAGTGGCAGCCAGCACATCCCTCGGCCCGCACCGCTTCCCACAGCCTCCATTGGCCTAGAGTGGCGAACCGCGGCGAGTGGGAGCCAAGATCAACTGAACCTGTGGACGCAGCAGGTAAATAAACTGGCCCGGCCCCGGCCGGGGGCTTACCCTTGTGGGCTGCATGCCAAAGGTTGCCAATCCCTGGATTAGGTCTTTATGTTGCTGGGTATTGGGACATTTTCATCTCAAAACCTTAGCTGTCTCTAACACCATGCTGTTCTGAAAAAGACTTTATTTTGAACATGATTACCAGAGTGACACCAGACACAGTAACTTCAGGTCAATAGCGGTGGTTATAAAGGTACCCACTGAACCAGTGGGACTCTTAGCTGTGGTTAGGACTGACTTTTAATTTTGTAATGTTCTTTTACATTTTAGATCTTTTTAGGACTAAGCTTTGTTACAGAATAGTATCTCATCAGGTGGTGGGTAGGAGAGATTTGTAAAAAGATTAAAATAAAAATGAGGAAATGTGATAACCAACACTACCCCTCAACTTTCCTGAGTTGATAGTTCATGTACTGTAGAATAGGAAGCAGCTGTGTTTGTTGTGTTTTGATGTGTTAAGTTGAAATATTTTCCGACCTATGCGCTCACTGCTCCTGTTGGAATTAACCACTAGTAGCTATATATCAAACACAAACAGATAAACATATAATATTCATAAAATACAGGCAGCTCCCACATCTTTCCCACATACAACCTTTAAAGATTTTTGTAATTATCTCCAACTTCAACATTATCTCTACTGAGGATAGAGCGGGTATATGCAAAAACAAATTTTAAAGACAGAAAAATCAGGTAGGTCTACAGGACAAGCTGCTATCTTTACACAGCTTTAAACTGTATGAAGTGAGTCACATTAAAAAAAAAAAAAAAAAGTGAAGCAGAGTTTTATACAAGATAACCCTATGGGCAGGAAGCTCTCCAAATGAACACCACCACTTCATCATTGAGAGAATCCCAAAGTAAAGTAATCATATGCCTCTATACCTCAATAATTACCAAAACCTCCCAATCTTGTAGATAAGATGTGAGGAAGAAGGTCATAATAATAAAATAAAAATAAATTAAAAAACACCCACAACCTAACACACCCCACAATGGGACTACTCACCAAGATTTCAAGTTGCAGTGGGGGAGGTTTAGATTGGATATTAGGAAAAACTTTTTCACTAAGAGGGTGGTGAAACACTGGAATGTGTTACCTAGGGAGGTGGTAGAATCTCCTTCCTTAGAGGTTTTTAAGGTCAGGCTTGACAAAGCCCTGGCTGGGATGATTTAACTGGGAATTGGTCCTGCTTCGAGCAGGGGGTTGGACTAGATGACCTTCTGGGGTCCCTTCCAACCCTGATATTCTATGATTCTAAGTAAGGCACTACTCAACATGAACAAAGATGTTAATATGGCCCAAATGGGAGTTGACTACTGATAGACCACTGGATTTCTCCTATTATTAGCCATGGCAGCAAGGAAATGCATCAAACTATGGCTCATAAGATACTGTTACAGAACTAAACCTGGCTAGGATTAGAGAGAATCCAGACTTGTGAGGAATGTGGGGCTTAAGGAACAAAGCCAAAAAGCTTGTGTTACTAATAGCAAACAATTACTTTGCACAGAAATTACATTTGACATCTAGAAAGATGCCAGTCTCACTCATATACTGAGTAACACATCCTTACTTGATAACAATTCTGCACCAAATAGCCATATACTTAACTGGGGTTAAAACCACTATACTAATTACAGGTGGACTACTGGTGTATAGCATTATACCAAATACCTCTGCATATATTTGTATAAAAACAAATGCCTCAAGTACCAGTGTATATTCTTAAATAGAATACTACTATGGCTATAAAAACACAGGTTCCCCTGCACACTTACCTGTGTATTTTTGAGAGACAGCATGCATGCTACATGTCATTATTTATTTGTTTAGCACTCAAAATACTCAAAACACCCAGTAAAACACAAAAAGTTTTAAATTGGCCCAATGCACATAGACAACGTTCAAAACAAAAAACCCTACAAATGTCCTCTATTGTTCCTCCTTTTACAGATTGTGATTTCGCAGTAAAATGTTGTTACTGTTTAATGTGCTAGGGCAGAAATCTCAAGCAAGATCAGAAAAAGCATGTGTGTGTTAATATTACATGATGTTGCTATCAGTGCAATTTATGGGGTGGAGCAATCTATGCCCAATGTGCCTAGTTAAAACGTTCAAAAAACAAACAAACAGCACAGTCACCATGAGATGTTGTATTCCACTGCTACTTTGTGGAATCACTGCAATAAATTAAAAGTCCAGAATAGAGAGAAAATAGAAAAAAGTTAGTTTTATAATGTGTGTGGTATTGTTGGTTCCAATATTCAATTGTAATCGACCTTATATATCCAATGTGCCAAGATTTCATTAATCATTTTATTCATTGTAAAGGCTTTCTTTCTCTGCAATTCTCCCCTGCTCCCCAATTACCCCTACCTCATTACAGTTATGTTGATTGTGTGTGTATGCACACGACAGAAGCTTTTCAGAAGTTTGTACTGCAAATTCTCCTAGGTTGAGATTTAGAAGTCCATCCCAATTCAGCAAAGCAGGTAAGTGTGTGCTTACCTTTAGGCACCTGCTTAAGTCCCACTGAATTAAAAACTTCCTTTAAAAATAGAGTTTAAAAGGTTTTTACAAGTTTTTGAGAGCTGATTTGAAGAGAAAGTTCTTTTTTTAAACAAATACCTAGCAGAGTTTCAGCCACTGAGTGCCCCAGTCTGCACTGCTGGAGGAAAAGAATTCACCTTTAAAAGAAGTTGAGTTTCATTGACTATCAGTTTATAGTTTCCCAAAAGATTATAGGAACAGGGACTTACTGGGATCAAGCAGTGTACAATGCAAAGCTCTAAAGTGAAGACAATGTGAGATGCTTTCTGTATTCTATGTGACATACGAATTGTCACAAACTACTGTTGTGACTGGTTCCCTCCCCCACCACCTTTTTTTTTTTTTTTTAATATATATATATATATTATATAAAGAAGCCACTATTTTCTTGGACGCCTCATCTTTCTGTTCATTGGTGACAACTGCAATCAGAACCACCTTCACAACATTTCTAATGCATATGACATCGTTTCATTAGATACTGTTATTCTCTATTCTCACTGGCATAAGGAAGTATGTATGTGTATCAAGAAAATCTGCTACTAGTAAAACACAGTTTTCCAGTGTAGTTTTATTTCAGCTACAGGGCACTATAGAAAGACAGGCCTTTGTATTAGAACTATTCTTTAGACTGCTTCGTGTTCAGTGCATACATTTTTGTGGAGCTGTTCCTTGTAGTCAAAAAAGTACAACAGACAGGTGCATATTACAATGAGAATATTTTATTGGACTTTGATGAAGCTGGCACTAGAAAACAGTGGTCTAGCAGTTGAGATCCTTGCATTGAGAGGGCACGTTGTTATCTGAAGTAAATATGTTGCTATGATTTTTGTGACTTGATTGACAGAACTATTTAGTGTGAAGTTTAAAATCCTGTTGGGGTGAATCAGACTTAGGTTTCATGCCTGTAACATTTTTAAACACAGTTGTATGGTGAGGACTACTTTGAGTTATCTCATTTCTTGATCTAGTAGCAAAGAGATTCCAACGTGATTTAATATAATCAATTACAATAAATTACAGCAATATTTTAAAATCAACGGATTAAGAGAAATACACTTTCAAATTGTGGTCTGACAGACAAATCCCAGTATTTTCAGTGGATCTTGTTTCACATATATTCATGATGTTATTAAGTATAGAAAAAAAATTCCTTTAAGTGTCAGAGGTTTGAACAGACAGAAAAGGCACCGCAGAGTGAGGTTACTCTTCAACCTGATTAGATGACTGTTTATAACACTCTCATCTACGTAAAGGTATTATACTTGTCTCAATCACATTAAAATCACCATTATAACAGCACTACTACTTAATGCTCAAAGTGTGTAGCTTCAGTGATGGTATTCTAAAATGAATAATAATAATAATATCATCCAGACATTTAATATCTACATATTTCAGCTTGGCAGTGCTCATAAATGCTACACAGCAGTATGAAGTTTTTCTTATACTGAACCATGCTCACATAATATATGTTCACTACAGAATGCTCCTGTAACTCTCACTTTTACCAGCAAAAAAGGATCTGGTTATCAATATATACACAATGACATTATCCTACTTTGAAATGCTTTTTATGGACAGATGAGCACATTTTATTTTGGACAGGGAAATGTATCTCAGTCATGAGAAATGAAATAGCAGGAGCTTATGGTGATTGAATTTATGAAGACAAATATCGGGACTTAACCAGAAAAGTCTAATGCAAATATTTTCATTTAGAAATAAGGTACCAATGATTTAGCAAACCCGATTTATGGGCTGCTAGCCAATTTTTTTAAATTTAGAAAAACATTTTACATGTTTATCACATTTGCCTAAATCAAGCTTTTGAATCATATCAAATGTAAGCCAGGATTGCATGAGATCATCTCTTACCTCATGTCAATGGACTTAGCTAATTTCTTGTTTATCAATAAAAAAAAGGAGTACTTGTGACACCTTAGAGACTAACAAAGTGCCACAAGTACTCCTTTTCTTTTTGTGAATACAGACTAACATGGCTGCTACTCTGAAACCTTGTTTATCAATGATTCCCCAACATCTATTTATTAATAAACTCAGCTGATTCTTTGGCAAGTGTACATACAAAATTTGGACCAGATTCACCCCTACAGTAGTCTCACCAAAAATCAGTGGAATTACACTAGCCATGTAGTTAGCACAGTGGACCAACTACCAAGGCCTTGATCCAGTACCCATTGCAGTTAAAGGAGTCTTTCCATTGATTTCAATGAGCAGTAAACCGGGTTCTAAACCACTTCACTGAGGCTGCACCAGTTTTAGTCAACTTTGAATGTGACCATTGAAAGCCTAAAGCATGGAGCATCCTGCCTTTTGGACAAGAGGACATCCTCACTGGTAAAGTCACTGTGCTGATTCATTCATTGTGCCCGTCTCAGTTAAAGGGCTGCATTCAATCTATGGCAATCATGTGATATCTGCATTTTTCACCAGTACACAAATTGAAAACTGACAGATTGCTAATGAGCTGATGTTGGAATAACTGAATAGTCTGTTATCATTTGTCCATTCACAGTTACTTCATCAGCCCATCTGTGCATGGAATACAGCTACTATGGAGCAAGCAGGGTGGGGGACATTTTCACCATTCACACCTTTTGCCACTGTAGGCCTCTGGGAAAGGCCTTCACTAATTAAAGTTTTTAAACAAACATATTGCCAGATTTCCCATACTGTTATTAAACTACGCTGTGTTGTTATGAAAGGTGCTGCATGACAGCAGCTTGAAGATTTAGATATTTTTTACATATTTCTCAACATGAGCATAATGTTTGTGTTCCAAACAGCAATTCAGATAGTATAACATCTGATTTAAAATACTGTAATATGCAATTCACAGACTGCTTCTTAGCAAAATTCAAATATTTGTATCCTAACCACTCTGGGCCAGAGTCTGATACCCTTACTCATGCTGGATAGCAGTGGCCCCATTTAAAAGTGTTTCTTGGTTTTTTGACCATCAAAACACTCTGAAAACCATCAAAAGATTTTTGGATTGGGCTACACAGCAGGAACCATCACTGCTTCAAGACAGACAGGTGCCAGTCACAAATCAGCAGGTTACTTGTGGAGTGTTAGCCAATTTGAATAAGTATATTGGAATCTGGCTGCACATCAGCAGGTTTCAAAAGTGATAATTAAAGTTTAGTGCTCAATGTTTCCTTGTAAAGACTTCTCTTCTTTTTTGGATAAGCTGGATAGAAAAAGTGTTTTAACATGAGGACTCTTTTGCAGACAACTGCCTAAATGGCAAGATGTAGATCGGCCCGTTGTCTTGTCTATGCTCAACTTTCCCATGTTCCAGAAGCTCCTCCCTTACTGTTGTATGCTGGAAATTGTGTGCAACACTTCATTCCTTATCAGCAGTAAATGTAGTACTTGTGAAAGATGCCAGACAGACAGTCCTTACAGTCAGATTTTTTTTTTTATCCCCACAACAGGTACAGTGCAAAGAGTAGTCATTCAGACATCCCCTCCCCACTAGTATGCCTCAAACCTACTCTGAAGGGACCAGGGCTGCTGGCCTCCCTGCTGAGACTGACAGCGTGGGTACTGCTCGCTTATACCATGACAGACCACCAGAGGTTCATGGTTTTAGGTCACTCCATACTACTGAGCTGGGCTGGTTCTGAATCAGGGAACTGTTATCCCATAAACTAATAGTTCCCAACGAACTGTGCTCCCATGGAGCACCTCCACATAGCTAGCCGTGCCACCCTTCAAGCAGTGATGAGTTTTGTTGTGTAGCTCCTACTAAGGATCCTTTGGGGTTTCCAGAGGGTTTCTTAAGCAAATAAAGAAACAAAACAAAAGTGGAAGCTCCTCTCTCTGTCCTGCATGGCTGCTTCATGTCTTCCTTTATCAAGCGTAAATCTGGCCCTGAGCAGATTTACAGAAAAACACAGGTTTGAGAGCTAGCAAGCACATAGGAGGACAGAGCCATTCTGCAAAGTGACATGGAGGGATTACAGTAATGGGGATTACAGTCAATGAAAGCAGGTTCAGTTTCAGTGGATATGAAGTCCTACACTATGGGAGAGGATGTAAATAAATAGCTGCACCTGTTGCATTCAAATTAGTGTATTTTCCTCTTGTCCTTTTACTACTGTCCCAATGTTGGGATTTTGTTGCTATTTTGTTTTTAATGTAGCTAAGCAGGGAAGGGGGGCCCTCTCTCTTACTAAGTGACCACAGCATGAAGTGTTGACAACCATAACAGGCATGAAAGCCTGGAGCCACCCAGTCCCCAACAATGGATGCAATTTAGCTGTTAATAAAGTCTTGATATTTAGTAGCGTTACTGATTTTTTTAAATGAATTTCATGTGCTATTTAAAGCAGTGCCTCCACAGACAAAAATACCCCACAACAGTTTGATTTCATTGACAAACATTAGAATGCATTGGCTCCTGTTGTTATATTATTCAGTTAAATATATGGGACCAGAGAGCAGGGATTTTCTTACACTCCCCTGAATTTCGCCAACACATCCCCAGGTTTGTGAACTAGTTACATGCAGTGTTGCCATTTTAGTGATTGTTTGGAAATTTGAATTGAAATTGAAACATTAATACACACTTTAAAAGCATTTACAGTGTATGATAAAACATGTGTAGCTGAAAAAGTATAATAGATTTGAAAAGTATAAACATAGACTAGCTTCCTTATACAGCTGTTGTTTTTTAGGACAATGTCAGTGCATTCATTTTGGTGATGTTGGCCAGCCTAATAATTTCAAATTATGATTCGTAAGCAAAGTCTAAATGAGCTCTCCCTGACAGCTAGTGATGAGCTAGTGGGGGAAAGGCTTCTGGACCAGATTGTATTTATATTCACACCTAATCTACCTAGGTGTCCAGCAAACAGAGCTGTGTTGCCCAGGTGATAGATTTTGGCTGGGGTTGGGTTACAAATCACTTGAATGTGGGGGGAGGGGAGGAGTAATGAAATGTTGTTATTCTTATTGTACAAGTAAAGGGCAGTAGAACTGTGCTTAGCCTGTGCTGACTGAGGGCATCGAGAGAGAGGGTGGGGACAGGTGCTTTGCTTGATGGTCTGCCTGAGTCACAAGTACTATTTGACTTACCCCTCTCCACTATTAAAAGACTATGGAGCCTAATCAGCTCTGTCTTTAGTTTTGTTAAGTGACCACTGCAGCTGAAATCACTGATAATCAGGTCTAAGTGCTTAGACCTGCTGTGGGACAGTTTCTCTGTGGAAGAGATGGCCCAGTCTACACTAGCAGCAAGGTTCCCCCACTGAGAGCTCAGCTGAAATCACAGAGAGCTGGATGGAACCTCAAGAGACCAACTCGCAGAGGTCACAGTGGCAGCAGAAGGTGACGGTGCAGGGCCATTGGCAACAGAGCAATGGAGTCAAAGGTGGCACAACAAACAACAGCGGCCAAAGTGAACAGTGAACAGCTGGAGGAATGAGCAAGGTGCCTTCTTGCCCCCCATGTGGGAGGTGAACTCATGTGAAAGCACCTCTGAACTCTGAGTCTCCACTGACCAAGGACAACACCGATGAATGTTAATGAGGCTGTTAAGAATGCTGGAGACACAGAGTTCATGTGAACAAACATTGCCGTGGCACCATATTTTCTATTTAATCAAGAGACACCATACACTACAAACTGGAGGCCAATGTTAAGTGCATTGTCACTTGTTCATCCTGAAGTTGAATACTGGTTCCAAATGAGAACAGCAAATGAGGTCTTTCTGCAAGAAACTCAACTGACTGGCTAGAAGGATGTGGTGCAACAGAGAAAGACTCAACAGTTGAAAAAGTAAAGAACTCTCTCACCACATTCAAAAAATTTGTGTACATGGCTGATGAATGCACTGATGCAAATGGGCATCAAGTCATTGTGTATGTTATCTTGATGTCAGTGGTAGGCCAATAGATGCATTTCTAGATGTTCAAGTTATAGAAGACACATCAGCTGCATCTGTGACAACCCACATTTTAGAAGAGTTAAATGCTTGTCAGTTGGACCCCAAACAGATGGCTGCTTGTGCATTTGATGGAGCTGCAAACTTCTCTGGAAGCTATGGTGGAGTACAAGCTTTGCTCAGAGAAAAGTGTAACCCTAATCTCTCCTATACACACTGCAGAGGCCATCTACTCCAACTAGCGCTGCAGACTCTTCAAAAGGCATTTTAAAAAAAAGCTATAAATTTAATGACTTCATTATATTCTTTTTTTCAGCAAGAGTTCAAAAAGACTGAATATCTTGGAAAATATAGAAGATACACTAGGACTGAAATTCAAATTTGTCCAACCTGGGAAAACCCTCAGATTTTCTCATGAGCAATTCTTGACTGTTGTCTTAAAATTACTCCAGCCATTATTACTGGCTTTGGAAAGTATCTACTAAGATAGGATGGCTCTAAGTAGTGAGGCTGGTGGATTACTTTTGCTACTATGTTCAGAAAAGACTATTGCCATTCTCTCTCTTGTAAGTCTACTGTTGAAACTACTTGGGTGGGTCATTAAGCAATGCCATCCAGGCATCTGCTACAACAGTAGTAGATCTTTTTCCAGCAATAGAAACTACATTTGGATCAATCAGAGAGCTATCCATTTGAAAAAGTACTGGAAGAAGCAAAGACTTCAGTCCAGAAGTTGACTAATGAAGGCATTTATATTGACTCCTTAAGTGAAGAGGCCAAGAAGTGTTTGTTAAGACAACTGAAAAAGTACACAGACTTGATTCTTAAAAATCTGTAACAGCGACTTCTAGATTCTACTCAACTGCTACGTAGCTTTTACAGATCCCTGTCCTATAAAACACTGACAATTGAGTGGAGTAAGGCACTACCAGCAATGGGGCTGCCATGGGCTCAGGACCGAATAGAGAATTTGAACACAGTGAAATATCATATGATGAATTAATGAAGATTTGACTTCAACTTCTTTTTTATCATCACTAGTGGCTTGACCCAATCTTTGTGCTATGTTTCCTGGGATGAAAGAAGTAGGAATTCATCTCTTGCTACTCCCAGTCACAACAGCTACGGCTGAGCGTTCTTTTGCCTCATTGAATAGAATTTTGTGTTCTGAAAGAAGTCGCCTTCTGCCTGATCATGTGAATGAACTAATGAGCATATCTATTGAAGGAATGGAAGTACCAGACACATGAGAAGCCACAAAAGATGAACACACTGCATTCAATAAGTTCAATAACAGTGTTGTGCAAAATTATAAGAAGAAACCAAGAAGGATGTAGATGTAGTGCTTCATAAAGGGCTTGAGTAGCCAACTTTAATTTGTGTGATGGTTTTAAAACAGGAGTTAAAACTAAAAAATGGTCATGAAACATTTTTCAGTTTTTACTATGCTACCATACAGCCCACTTTCACCCTCATGGTCTCACCCCTCACTGGTTCTGACCCCTCCTCCAACCCCAGTAAATTCAAACACCCCCACCCCCACCCCAATTTCAATTCCTGGGGAAAACACTGCCAGAGAGTTTCTTCAGGGGCATATATGAAATTCCAAAGGAAGTAATGTGCAAGCATCTGCAGGGACAATAGTGCCTATGTAAACGAATGCTAAACATAGAATAAGCAGAAAAGCAAAAGATAAAGCCTTAATAAGCAAATTCTCTACCTCCCCGCCCCACCTCCCAGTCTCAAGTTGGAAATCTTGGATGAAGCAGTAAAAGGTGTTTCCATTCCAGGCAGCTTAAATTTCCAAAAGAAAGGCACTGTCTCATCAGAGAACCATAGGTAACACTGACCTCATTTTTCAGTATTACAAGAGGTCGGACTTTCAAATGGATCAACTGTTCTTGAAATACCCTCCCATGTAATTAAGGCAAACAGGCTTTTCTTCTCCTTCAGTCATGTATTTCTTCTCTTTCTGTTTCTATCTGCTTTTAATTCAAGGAACAGGTGGATAGTGACCATGGAAAGAAGAATCAAACTGAGTGACATTCCACTCTGTAAAGTTACAATTTTTGAAAGGTGCTGCCCTGACAGCTCTGGATTTTAAAGCTTCCAGTTCAGCCATAGAACTAATATGGTACAGGAAACACACTGCCAGCTTTCCTACGCTGTCCTGCCAAACTACACCAAACTCGGATCATAAAAGATTCCCTCTAAGGATAACAGCATAGTTCAGTATCTAGCCCCATCTGTTGATTCCATCCTGGTTCTGACACTAACTCTTTGTGCCCTAAGCCAACACAATGTCCCTGCCTCAGTTTCCCCATCCATAAAACATGGATGATGTGAGGATTACTTTAAAACACTTTGAAGCTGAAAAGTATTATAGATTGCTGTTATAGTGCCAGGTGGAGTGGTGATGTTTTTGGTGATCCAGCTCTTATCACACTCTTTTGCTGTATGCCACTTAACAGCTGCCAGATGGCAAAAGCTTTTGGTCTGTACCACATCAGGCTGGGTTTGACCAAGCTATGATAAAAAGACTCTCTCATTGTCAAGTTCCTGAGTCACCAAGGTACCATGTAAGAAGAGTTCAATCCCCCCCCACCACCACCACTTCCATTTCCCATAAAAATAGATCACATCCTGATAAGTGCTCAGAAATGGAGGTTTGAGTATCATCATGCTATTGACCTAGGCAGGTTTTTAATATCATACTTCTCACCACGCTATGTCCTAGTTTTTATACCATGCTCATCACCATGAATTGGTGTTCTTGAATACTGAGAAAAATGGAGGTTCTCTGGGCTCAGTCCTCAGCGGAGCTGAACTTATGCCTGGCTCTTCTGGACGGGTTCTTTGTGGGTGAAGGTGCCTCCAAGTCACCTTTCTGCTCTCCCAAGCCTGAGCAACAGCTCCCAGTGAAACTCAGTGGCTGCAACAGTCCCATAACAATGCTGCATCAGCCAAGGATTATGAGGAACATCATGCACTCCATCTTGTTCCTACCTACTAGCCAAGCCTTTCTGGCTATGCAGAGGGTGGGGAGTAGGTGACAGTGATCCAGCTATGTCAGGTTTATTCCCTTATGGCAGCTTTCTGGCTGCAAAGTAGCCAGAGTGGGGCCAAGGTTTCACTGTTAACTTTCTTTGCTTGAATGTTTCATGCCTCTGTTGAATTCTGCATCCAAATATACCAGTACTCAAACTCTACTCCACTGAAAGTGAGCAGTTCTAGAGCTTGGATTTTCTTTACAGTCAGAATACTATTTAGAATTTAGCCCTATCCCTTGAGAAAAGCAAACACAATAGCAAAGTCATCACTTTAAGTCTAAACAGACGTTCACCTCATCATTCTGTGTCCATGTGAATGATGGCCTCCACAATGGAGGGGAAATTTACTTATGTGCAGGATCAGGCCCTCAATGCTAATTGTGGTACGGGTATCTATCCACTAGGAGTTGAACTGGGATCCGTCATTTCTATCAGAGGACAATGACTTGAGTGGCTGGTTTAAATTCAGCTGATCAATAGTCACCACAAGGCCTGACACTGCAAACAGGTAGGGGAATAGCTATTACTCACATGAGTAGTCCCATTGAGCCTTAAGGACTGTGTGTGTGTGTGTAAGGGTTTGCAAAATCAGATTCCAGAACTGAAAGGTATTTAGTGTTATTTAGCATCCCTGAAAAAAAGTCTGTAATTAGCCTAGTGTTCCCAGAAATGGCATTGCCTACTTGCTACCCTGTAGCCCATACTACCAGGCCTCTTCCTTTTAATAGGACCAATTATACTGAAGGAAATAGCAAGGGAAACAGCAAAGACACACAGGACAATGGAAGTATTATACCATAGTACTTAATGGAAACACACTTTATAGCCTCAAGTACTTGAGGGGGCAACCTTAATGAGCAGAAAATATTCATCTCCAATAAGAACATACTATCATAATCTCCCTCCATGTGATAAATAGATTATAGGGTTTGCTCTTTTCCCCCTGCTTTTTGTTAGGCTAATGCTTTTTCCACACAATAATTTAACTAATTCTCTAAAAGCAAATCACAAGTTATCAGGACCCAATATAAGTGGATTTTCTTTAAAATGTTTTGAATCATGGATTAAACAAGTCTTCTCCAAATAAATGCTCTTTTTTTTAAGCTGGCACTGAAGATTTTGTTGTTCCCAATAATCAAGTTCCCAGCCAGCTAACTTCTCATTTAACACAACGTGGTCCTATTTCATTTGAACAAAAATTTATCATCCACAAGCAGAGACAGAAAATGTGTGAATGTCTAAAGCTTATGTAAATTAAGAGGCCATGCACACTGGTCCTAAAAATAGGAGATAATTATAGGCATTTCTTCACTATGCTATAATTATGGGCCTCCTGTCATCCCTCTATTCTGTAGAAGGTCACAGTAGTAGTAGTATACAAAATTTACAGTATATTACAAGTTAAAAACACAATAATTAGCAACTGCGCATCTTCAGCACCAGTGATGAATGTTCACAGTAAATGTAAAAAAAAAAAAATTGCTTTATATGGACAGTACACACTTAAATTTAATCATCAACTCCTGCTATCCAGTGGGCAATATTCTCACTATTATAATGCTATTTTCCAAGATCATAGTACACCCTTGGGCTGAATTCATCCTTAATGAAGGAACAAGGAGCCAAATCTCCCACTATCACACCAGCAATGTGTACCTTAAACATATTCCTTTAAACGTCATAATTCTATATCACTTATTCAATGACAACATCTAGGAGACTGGGAGAAAGGGCTAAGTATTATTTTTGACCATTATCATGAACATTTTACTTAATATGCAGAAAATGTACATCACAAGAGTGTATGAGTTGAGAGATTCTCAAATGATATGCATATCATTTTTCAGCTTCTTTACATGCTTGAATTTGAAAGGAGTAAGGAGATCATGCATACCCAGACCATAAGTCCACTTGTAAGGAATCAAACAATTCATTCATTTTTTCTATTGCCCCATTCTCTCATGTCTGGCTAAGGAGAATATTTCATGGAACATGCATCTTTTCATTGGGGAGGGGGTAGGTCAGTGGTTTGAGCATTGGCCTGCTAAACCCAGGGCTGAGAGTTCAATCTTTGAGGGGGCCATTTAAGGAGCTAGGGCAAAAATTGGGGATTGGCCCTGCTTTGAGCAGGGGGTTGGACTAGATGACCTCCTGAGGTCCCCTCCAACCCTGATATTCTGTGATTACAGGATTGCATAACCTTTCAGAACTCAAACAAGGTATGTTTGTAGCACCTTCCATCAGAGGATCTCAAGCATTAATGGATTAAGCATTGCAGATCACTGGGAGGTAAATATTACCCCTATTGTACAGATGGGGAAACTGAGGGATAGAACAATTAAGTGACTTGTCCCAGGTCCCACGGCAAGCCAGTGGCAAACCCAGGAATAGAAGAACCCAAATCTCCTGCTTTAACCATTACACCATTCTTCTCATTTACAGTTGCATCCCCCAGATCATGACTGCAGAACTGTGCAATATAGAAACCCAGTTAATTGACCTGAAATGCCTCCATTCCCACACCAACTCCTGATGCAAAGTGCTGTAGTCTTACATCATTGACAAGATCAACAGAATCAGAGAGGGTCTCCTTGGGACTGAAGAAACCAAACCACAAACAAGATCCTTACGCAAAACATCTGCCTTAATGGAGTTTGTACCACTAAAACAAACAGAAGCCCTGGAGAATTTAAGGGAGGCCAGGCCCACCATCTGTGAAAGCATCCCACACCATTCATGGATGGTGTGAGGAGCTGCACACATCTCTTTGAGTACACCCAGGTGTCCCCTCTCTTCAGCTCCCAGTGCCCCCTGCACGCTGTCAGTTTTACCTCTTGCAAGTCTTCTGTGGGTCAGCCCCCTGGCCAGGCCACACAGTTTAAACCCCTTTTGGGGTACAATAAACTCAGAAGACGTCCCTTTCCCTGCAGGGCCATTTGTAAATAAAATTGTTTCTTACCCTTCTGAGGCTTAATTGCCCCTGAGGAATTAAATCAGTAGGGTTCTTCCTGAACTCCTGTTGCCAGCTGTAGCCAGTAATAGGCCCTAGCCTTGACCTGGTTCTTTCAGCTGTAACCTAGGGAGCCTCTCTCCTTGGTCCAAAGGCTCCAGCCACAAGCTGCCTTGCTATCACCAGGCAGCTGCTTTTATTTCAGGTTGCCGGGCCTTGATTGGCTGTTGCTGTTCCCCAACCCTTCTAGTTGCTGGAGGACCAGATCTCAGTGGTTCCCAAAGTGGCTGCTCCCAGGATGCTTCTCTAGGCAAGCCCAGAGGTCTAATACTTGCTACTCTTTTCCTCCCAGGCCATGTCTACATTACAAACTTATGTTGACAAACTATACTGGCACATAGTTGCCACAGTTAGTACATCACTTGTGCTGTCCACACTTGGGTCTTTGTGTCAGTGGTGCACATAGTTACCGGGAGTGCTTGTGTTGATGCAGGGTGCAGTGCACCATTGCAGGGGCTGTTTCCTTCGTGTTTATTTTCATGTTTACTGTGCTTATTAATCTTGTTCATGCCGTTGTGCTTATGGAACATTTAAAGGACTTGGAACTTTCCAGCAGGGACTGGCTCTGTGGAACTTTCATGACCCAGAACCATACCTGTCAGCAGTTGCTGTCCATTAGAGAGGCAGCCAGTAACAGTCTATTTGTGTGGGCTTCAGGAGGTTTCTTTCACCACAGGTCATCGTCATCACCGAACCTCACCATCGATCTGAGTCATCTTATGCCTGAGACTTACCTGTCGTGTGTGATCCAGTGAACTTACCATCTGTTCCTGTGCTCCTGATCTGCCGAAGTCCTGATCTGTGCTCCTCCTGTCCAAGGTAACCGCTGGAGGCAATGGTAGGTCCAGGATCCACCTAGCCCAGCTGCAGATGACTGCCTACATACATCAGCTGCTGCGTACATCCATCATTATCCTGTGGGTCTGTTGGGACCTTGGTTCGCTGGAGACCTACATTACATTACCTATATTACAGAACATCTGGGTAACACCATGGGTAGGAATCCCACTGTGTAACTCATCACTGTTCAGCTCACTGTCTTTTGGGAAGTTTTGGCAATGCAGGATGAGGCCAAAATGAGTCATGCAGGGGTGATTGGGCGCATGGGGGCAACTTCTTAGTTTGTAACTGTCTCTGAGTATTATCAGTATCCCATAATTTTCATGCCATTCTTCCAAAATTCCACAAATCTGTGCAGTCCACCTCGGTGTCTGCCATCTCTGACAGAAGCATAGAGCCTGCACAGCTCTGCACTATTGTCATGAGTGTTGCAAGCACAGGGTGTGTGATCCTGGAGTATTCCCAGAACTGCAAGAACCACCGAATGAGTGGGGAATGTGATGGTTCCTTGGAGGACAGATTGCCAAAGAACGCAGCCAGAACCAATTTAAGGTTGTTGATGGTCTTCACAGGGCAGCTGCAGATGGTGGAGTGCCACTTCTGGGCCTAAAAAACAAACACTGACTAGTGGGATTACACTGTAATGCAGGTTTGGGATGATGAGCAGTGGCTGCAGAATTTTCAGATGCCCAAGGCCACATTCCTGGGTCTAGTATCAGGGGGTAGCCGTGTTAGTCTGTATCCACAAAAACAACAAGGAGTCCGGTGGCACCTTAAAGACTAACAGATTTATTTGGGCATAAGCTTTTGTGGGTAAAAAACCACTTCTTCAGATGCATGGAGTGAAAATTACAGATGCAGGCATTACATAATGACACATGAAGAGAAGGGAGTTACCTCAGAAGTGGAGAACACGTGTTGACAGGGCCAATTCGATCAGGGTGGATGTAGTCCACTCCCAATAATAGATGAGGAGGTGTCAATTCCAGGAGAGGCAAAGCTGCTTTTGAGCCAGCCACTCCCAGTCCTTATTCAAGCCCAAATTAATGGTGTTAACTTTGCAAATGAATTTTAGTTCTGCTGTTTCTCTCTGAAGTCTGTTTCTGAAGTCTTTTTGTTCAAGTATAGCTACTTTTAAATCAGTTATAGAATGTCCAGGAAGATTGAAGTGTTCTCCTACTGGCTTTTGTGTGTTACCATATTCCTGATGTCCGATTTGCCTCCATTTATTCTTTTACATAGGGACTATCCAGTTTGGCCAATGTACATTGCAGAGGGGCATTGCTGGCATATGATGGCATATATAACATTAGTAGACGTGCAGGTGAATGAGCCTCTGATGGTGTGGCTGATGTGGTTGGGTCCTCTAATGGTGTCACTAGAGTAGATATGGGGACAGAGTAGGCAATGAGGTTTGCTACAGGGATTGGTTCCTGGGTTAGTGTTTCTGTAGTGTGGTGTGTAGTTGCTGGTATTTGCTTCAGGTTGGGGGACTGTCCTGCCTCCCAAGGTCCCCGAGAGTGAGGGATCATTTTCCAGGATAGGTTGTAGATCATTGATAATGTGCTGGAGAGGTTTTAGCTGGGGGCTGTACGTGATGGCCAGTGGTGTTCTGCTATTTTGCTTGTTGAGCCTGTACTGAAGTAGGTGATTTCTGGATACCTGTCTCGCTCTGTCAATCTGTTTCCTCACTTCCCCAGGTGGGTATTGAAGTTTTAAGAATGCTTGAGAAAGATCGTGTAGGTGTTTGTCTCTGTCTGAGGGATTGGAGCAAATTCAGTTGTATCTTAGGGCTTGGCTATAGACAATGGATCGTGTGATGTGTCCTGGGTGGAAGCTGGAGGTATGTAGGTAAGTATAGCGGTCAGTAGGTTTCCGGTATAGGGTGGTGTTTATGTGACCATCACTTATTTGCACTGTAGTGTCCAGGAAGTGGACTGGTCCAGGCTGAGGTTGATGGTGGAGTGGAAATTATTGAAATCCAGGTGGAATTCTTCAAGGGCCTCCTTTCCATGGGTCCATATGATGAAGATGTCATCAATGTAGCGCAAGTAAAGGAGGGGAACAAGGGGTCAAGACCTGAGGAAGCGTTGTTCTAAGTCAGCCATAAAAACGTTGGCATATTGTGGGGCCATGCGGGGGCCATTCCTGGGACTGCGCACTGAGTTCAACCAGCCTTTCAGTGCAGGGGACCCCAAACTGAGAGCAGAAGTGACAGTGGAGAAGCGTGCGGCGATCACACTAGGGAAACTTACAACACCAGACTGCTACCTGTCAGTCAGGAATCAATCTGGAGTCAGGCCACCACATACATAGGAGAGAGATTCACAACAATGGAGCTCCAAACTGCACTAGAGCAATAGACAGCACACACATCCCTGTCTCGGCACAGACTACCTTACCACTGAGCACATCACCAGAAAGGGCTACTTTTCTATGGTTAGTCAAGCATTGGTGGATCACTGGGGATGCTCCATGGACATCAATGGGGGCTGGGTCAGGGAAGGTGCATGATGCTCACATCTTTTAGCCTGCAGGACTTTTCAGAGAGCTGCAAGCCGTGACTCTTTCCTGACTGGTGGATTACCACTGGGACTTTGGAAATGCCAATAGTGATCCTGGGCAACCCAGCCTACCCTTTGCTCATGAAGCCATACACTGGCCACGTTGACAGCACCAAGGAAAGATTCAACTACCAGCTCAGCAGGTGCTGAATGACAGTTGAACGGACTTTTGGTCATTTGAAAGGATGCTGGCATTGTTTACACACAAACTGGGATATTTTTCCTCACAAAGGTCCAAATGGTTATGGGTACCTGCTGTATCCTGCATAATATCTGTGAAGCAAAGGGTGAGGGGGGAATTTCCATAGGGGCAGAGGTGGAGCAGCTGTCTGCTGAATTTGACCAGCCAGACACGAGGGCTATTAGAAGAGCTCCATGTGGAGCTATATGGCTCAGGAAGGCTATGACAGACCATTTTAACAGTGAGCCACCGTAGTGGTGTAAGGTGCTTTACCTGGCTCTGCTTTTTTGTGGCCTGGTAGGAATTGTGTGGTGACTGCTGTTCACAGAAATACAACTCAAGCTGTCTAGAGTGGCTACAACAGGGAGTGCCAGCCGCAGGGCAGATTGTTAAAAAACAGGGCACAAACCCCAAACTGGTTGTGTGTCCCTTACCTTAGTCAAGTGCACCCTATATCTCTCACAGACAGTGCATGTAGGCAATCCTATCATAAAAACTAACAAGATTTATTAACTAGGAATAAGAAATTAGAGTTATTTACAAGGCTAAGAAGGTAAAACACCACACTAATGAGATACAGTCTTAGGTTTTAAAAGTAATAGAAGCTTCTGTAACATGCAAGCTTTATATGTCCTTTATGCCTAATCCAAGCTAAACAGCCAGGGATCGCTTGCTCGTTCTTAGAAGTCTTGCCCTCTCCTTGAAGTCCAAGCAGCATAGGGATAACAATTTCTTCTTAACTGGGGTTTTTATTCCCCTCTCCCAGAGCACAAGCTGATGGAACAAGTGTTTGTGCATGTCTCCTCTCTGTGGGCATAGAGGGAGCAAAGTCTTTTGTTGGCTGATGTTCCACAGTGGCTTGTCTGGTATCTATAGCCCTTCTTGTGTTGGAGAGGAGATGATCACTCTTGTGGTAAACTAAAATTTCACAGTCACAATGTATATCCTCCAAGTCTTGTGCTCATGGTCTGATGCAGCATGGGCTCGCAGCATCTCATTGTACATCATCCTGACTTCTTTCTCCTCATCTGGCTCAGGTTTTCCACACTTGTGAAGGGGAGACCCAAAGGCCTCAATGGCAGGAGCTGCAGATAAAGACAGGGGTACCATTATCAGTATATTCACTACAGAAAGTGAAACTTAAGATGCTGAACTCACTCTCCTTGCTCCCCTAAAGTTTTAAGCACTACCTACTTGGGATTGCTTGTGCATGGTGCCAGTCACAGCACAACCCTCTGGAGGTTAGAGAAGAGAGGAGGGAATTGCCTGGTTGCATGATTCTATTATTACAGGCAATGACACTGAATACTGGAACTGTTTTCCACAGGAAGTGGTGATATCAACTAAATAGCTTATCTCACTCCTGAAGATAACAAAGGCAGAGAAAGCCCAGCTGCTGGTGGAGTCCTGGAACTGCCAGGCCCATATGCTGTTAGCCCAGGTCTTGCAGTGGTGCCTGCTGAAGTTACTGGTGAGTAGAGATGGGAAAGTGTCCTCCCGCAGACGAAGAAATAAGGCAGCCCTCCGTAGAAACCTTTGGCGGAGGATTGTGGAGTACCTCCATGAAAGTTTCATCAAAATCTCTCAGGAGGATTCAAGGGACATCCCATGTACATAAACAAACTGTTCTGTATGAACCACCACCCCATGCCTAACTCTAGAGGTATGGGTGGCAGGTTTAATAGGCCGGGGAAGCTCAGCCTCCCCTGGCGCTGCTGCTGGACCCCTGGTTGTGGGGTTTGGCAGGGAAAGTTTTTGCTTTGTTATGCCCCCTGCAGAATCCGGGGTTGCTAAGGAGGCAGTATTTGCTATTCAGCTTCCTGGGTTCAAAAGTAATCTCTCTGGAGTCCAGGGAAATCACTGATAGGAACTCAAATGCGAAATTGCAGGACTGCTAACTCTCGTCTGTAACCTATCATTTAAATCAGCTTCTGTACCAAATGACTGGAGGATAGATAATGTAATGCCAATTTTTTAAAAGCACTCAAGAGAAGACCCCGGCAATTACAGGACAGTAAGCCTGACTTCAGTACTGGGCAAACTGGATGAAATTATGGTAAAGAACAAAATTGTCAGACACATAGATGAACATAATTTGTTGGTGAATAGTTAACATGGTTTTTATAAAGGAAATCATACCTCACCAATTTACTAGAATTCTTTGACCGGGCCAACAAGCATGTGGACCAGGGGAATCCAGTGGATATAGCGTATTTAGATTTTCAAAAAGCCTTTGACAAGGTCCCTCACCAAAGGTTCCTAAGCAAAGTAAGCAGTCATGGGATAAGAGGGAAGGTTCTGTCATGGATTGGTAACTGGTTAAAAGATAGGAAACAAAGGGTAAGAATAAATGGTCAGTTCTCAGAATGGAGAGAGGTAAATAGTGGTGTCCCCCAGGGATCTATACTGCGCCCAGTCCTATTTAACATATTCATAAATGATCTGGGAAAAGGGGTAAACAGTGAGGTGGCAAAATTTGCAGATGATACAAAACTACTTAAGATAGTTAAGTCCCAGGCAGACTGTGAAGAGCTACAAAAGGATCTCTTAAAACTGGGTGACTGGGCAACAAAATGGCAGATGAAATTCAGTGTTCATAAATGGAAAGAAATGCACATTGGAAAACATAATCCCAACTATACGTATAAAATGATGGGGTCTAAATTAGCGATTACTACTCAAGGAAGATCTTGGAGTCATTGTGGATAGTTCTCTGAAAAGATCCACTCAATGTGCAGCAGCAGTCAAAAAAGCAAACAGAATGTTGGGAATAATTAAGAAAGAGAGAGATAATAAGACAGAAAATATCATATTGCCTCTATATACATTCATGGTATGCTCACATCTTGAATCCTGTGTGCAGATGTGGCTGCCCCATCTCAAAAAAGATATATTGGAATTGGAAAAGGTTCAGAAAAGGGCAACAAAAATGATTAGGGATATGGAACAGCTTCCATATGAGAAGAGATTAATAAGACTGGGACTTTTCATCTTGGAAAAAAGAGACAGCTCAGGAGGGATATGATGGAGGTCTATAAAATCATGACTGGTGTGCAGAAAGTACATCAAGAAGTATTATTTACTCCTTCTCATAACACAAGAACTAGGGGTCACCAAATGAAATTATTAGGCAGCAGGTTCAAAACAAGCAAAAGGAAATATTTTTTCACACAACACACAGTCAACCTGTGGAACTCCTTGCCAGAGGATGTTGTGAAGGCCAAGACTGTAACAGGGTTAAAAAAAGAACTAGATAAATTCATGGAGGATAGGTCCATCAATGGCTATTAGCCAGGATGGGCAGGGATGGTATCCCTACCCTCTGTTTGCCAGAGGCTGGGAATGGGCGACAGGGGATGGATCACTTTATGATTACCTGTTCTGTTCATTCCCTCTGGGGCACCTGGCATTGGTCACTGTCGGAAGACAGGATATTGGGCTGGATGGACCTTTAGTCTGACCCAGTATGGTCGTTCTAATAAGGTGATGGTGACCAATACCAATGTCTATTCTCTTAATATCCTGGATTCTTCAAGGAAGAGACATGGCACAGGGACAGCACTGCTAGCACTTATAAACAGGATTTTTAGTCTTGAACAGAAAATGAACCTCTGTGCTTCTTCTAGATTAAAAATATTTCCATTATGGAGCCATCAGAAGCATACTAGACCTAGCAAGAGTAAAGGACAAACACCCTTCTGGATCAACCATATTCCTCTGAGGGAGTTCCCAGGAAATATGAAAGGCACTGCTCCTTCACAAGGCCACTCACATGCAGAATACTACAAGGATTGAGGTTTTCATCCCTCTTCAACATACAGTATGAGGCCACTTAGAAACATGCGGAAATAGAGACATACAGCTGATTTTTCCTCAAAAAGAGCAGCTTTCGTCATCACTAAGATGATCCAGTGACTGGAAGAAATAACCATGATGCATAAAAAGTAGCCGTCTTATATTCAGACACTGAAAGACAGAACTGATGGTAGAAGAAAGACAAAACTTCAAGCATCTTACTGATACAGGCTCCGATTCTCCAAAGAGGTTTGTGTGGCGCAGCCTCACTGACTTCGACAGAGCTTCGTGAAGGCACAGAGATCATGGCCATAATAATCTCACCAGCAATTGACCTCTGATAATACAGATCATGTGTGGCCTCAAGGGTACCCTCGACTTGCCACTGCCCCTAGGCACCCAGTAGAACAGTGGCAAGAAACACTGTTTTCCATCTCTCTCTTACCAGGAGACTGGGTCTTTTCTTCTTAAATGAGGATCTTTTGCTGTGCTCCATGAGTTCCTCTTTTCTAGGTTAGATCATCTGGAGTTGTCAAATATTACCATGCCCTGGAAGTTACAAGCCACACAACATGCAGAAGCCTGTCTATCATAACAAAATTTTGGGTGAACACATCACACTGGTGCTCCGCACACACAATTGGCTCCCTGTCTGCTTCCACACCAAATACAAAATCCCAATCCACACGGCCCTCTGTGGGTTAAAACCAGACTATCTCATTGGCTGACTCACCATCGATGACCCACTGAGCCAGGTGAATTCCACAGGGATTCTACAGAAGCCCAGAGTAAGAATCTCAAGCCTCAGAGCCAGACTCTTCTCAGCAAAGGGGGCCGGTTGTGGAATGTTTGCTTTTTTTAAATCATAGATCAGAATGAACAGAAATCTGAGCATGCCAAGATCAAAATACAAGACTCAGCTTTTCATTACAGCCTGCCCACAGTGACAGCATCTCTCATGGGCATATTCAATGGAGATGACAAAAGATAAGAGGAGAATAAAAAGAAGTGGGAGACTTAAGTGAAAAGTCTGGAATGAGGGATTGGTAGAGAGCCTACTTCTTCTGGCCATAACACCACCTAAACTGTTGTTTGGAGCTTACATTCTATAAGGATAGACAGGCCATTGTATCTTGTCGAAGGGCTTGTCTACATGGTGTGGACTAACACTTTGCAGACAAGTACTAGGTCTCATACTTCTGTTTACTTAATTGTGGTTTTCAAAAGATGGAAGAACTTGATTGCCTGCCAAACTGGTGGCCTAAAATTCTATATGTGGTTTAAAGTCATAGAGTTTTGTTTTGGGGAGGGTGGGGTGTACATATGCTGATCTGTTTGGCCAGGTGGGTTTATCTGAATGGTATTCAGCAAATAAAAAACGTCTGAAATATAACACCATGAACCCATGAGAATATACGATTTGAAAAACTGTCATGCACAACTCAGATATGGATCAATATAATGTAAGAGAAGTTCAGTTTAAACGCTTTAGAACACCAGTGCATTGAGGGATTAGTTCAAAAGAAAGCAAGTAACTGATAGCAGTGGTCAGAGCATGCATGGCTTAGATAGACACTGTAGAAGCATTGTTACATGTCATGCCAATTAACCCAAATCCTGACTAGCAACAGCTATGCCATTCTTTTCTAGGTCTTTCCTAAAGTGTCTCTTGCTATATGCTGTATTCTGATGTTGCATGATGAACTGCCTCATATTCTGAGCCATGGTCTGCTACACTGTATACAACCACTAACTGATAATGTGCACTACAGACTAAAAAGAGGCCAAAACTCAGGTTCTTAGCAAGTTTTATTTGTGTTGCCAAGATGGAAAGTCAGCAAATTAAAATAATCCACTGCACCAAGTTAAATCCAGTCACTAACTAAATATTTTTTCACACTGTTTAAAAGCAAAGCAGTAAGAGCTAGATTTATAATTTAAGAGAACTCAGTCATGTGCAAATACATCAATATTTTTTCATCAGTACTTGCTTAAATTTAAAAATCAGTTCATTTAGGCAGTTCTTCCCCATCTCATTCCAGACACTTATTTTCAAACATGGCTTTATTCAAACATGTCTCCTAGAAATTTCTGCTACATCTTGGAAGGCTTTGGCCCTGACTGAGCAAAACACTTAAGCATGTGCTTAGTTTTAAGCACATGCTTAAATCTCACTGAAGAGAAGTGCTTAGCTGAATAGGATGAAACTAAACATATGCTTAACTGCTGTGCTTCTTCAGGGACCCAGATCTTACAAACCTAGGACCCAGTTCTGCAACTGGATCTATGCAGCCAGCCTTTGTGCTCATGGGGATCGCCATTCACTTCAATGTGTGTTTAATGGTCCACCTGCAGAGATCTGTTAGCAGGATTAGGGCCACAAATTCCAATTTATTTTCATAAATATTTGAAACTATGTATTCTCAGTCTATAAAGCTAGCTCTTCGCTGACATGGCTGCAGCCCATTTGTGTACCACCAGGACTTTCTGATTTCCATTGTCATGTGATGCATAAAAATGCACCAGAAAAAAAACAAAAATAAGTATTTGTTCATGTGAAGTAGCATCATCCCAGAGAGCCATCCATTAGTTATAGAAAGTGAATGAACTGATGGAACAGAATGAACAATCTGTTGTATATTTTCCCCTTTTTGTGGCTTCACTCTACCCACAATGCTCGTAACACCTCCACATCTTTGTTGGCCCTGGTACTGCATGCTCTAAAGCAGTGTGTGAAGGGAGTTTGGTTGGGTTTTTGGGGATAAAAAGATTCATATCCTACAATTAGTTCTACAACGGATGCATTAACTCAGTGTTTTCTGTATTGCATTTCCAAACATTTTTCCCAGCCTCCTGTCCTTCTGGGTTTGCATGCTAAGAACACTCAAGCACTTGTATTTTATTCTCATGTATGGTCAGACAGAAAGTGACTTCTAAGCTCCTTCACTTGCGTATTCATACCAGAATTAGTTTATTTTAAGTAGCATGGGCTACTGTTTGACATAATTAGAGTACAGGGATCTCCAACCTGCTCACCAAAGTCTACCAGACAGGCACCTAAATAAGGCAAGGAAGTATCTGACCACACCTTTGTGGAATCTCCATCACCGGAGATTTTTAAGAACAGGTTAGACAAACAACTGTCAGGAATGGTCTAGTTATTACTTTGTCGTGCCTTGAGTGCAGAGGACTGGACTAGGTGACCTATTGAGGTCCCTTCCAGTCCTACATTTCTGTGATTCTATGATTCAGAAATAGGACTGTACACACTCTTGTCCGTGACTGAGTTATGCTATAAAGTCAGTCCAGTTAACACACTCTTGGAAAATGTTATATGGGAAAGAACATTGTTTGATCCAGACGGGGGACAAGATTCTAAACAGCTCTTGCAGATGAAATTAAAAGTCAGTTTTTGCCATTTATACTCATGCTGACTAGCACCCTCCTCTTTGATTAGTCCTATTGATTTCAAAATCAGTGAGACAAGGAACTGACCATTACAGTGGTTGCACTGTATGGTCCAGAAAGGAAGAGGAGAAACATTTTCTAAAATTCCCTAAGATTTACCTGCTCCATTCCCTGAAAATGCCACGTCACCCAGATATACTCAAAGCCCCACTGGGTTCTTCAGGTTCACCTCCTGAGCATATAATTTACATCCACAGGGAATAGAAACAATGCCACACAACTTGACTGATCATAACTCACCAACACAGCTCACTTTTCAAATATTCACCACTAATTTCTCACAATCAAGTCTACAGAGAATTCAAGGGAAAGCTACAATCTGCTTAGACACATTCCACAAGCAGAAGAGAGGCTAACTTCACTGTGAGTTTGTTAATTACAAAATTATTCACTGAACTCTAGTCATTTCACTCTACCCACAATGCTCCTAACACCTCCACATCTTTGCTGGCCCTGGTACTGCAAGCTCTAAAGCTGTGTGTGAAGAGAGTTTGGTTGGGGTTTTGGGGATAAAAAGATTCAAACCCTAAAATTTAGAAATGCTACTACAGAGGTCACAAAGCACTTTGGAATGTTCCCCTCCCCCAATTCCTTGTTACAACAACAGAATTGTAAACATCCAGCAAGGCTACAAAGAAGTTAGAGAAGCTCTAGGGACTATGAAATTTGAATTTAAATTTTCATTTAATTCAGTAAATTTAGTATCCATTAAACGTACCAGATTGGCTGCACTGGGGACAGTGTTCCATCCATGAGAAGAGCATGCCAGAGAAAGCTGCAGTGGAACTTTTCCCTGCATCCTCCTGCCAGTGTATCCGAGTTACCAGAATGAGGAGTAGATATTTTCTATGCCTGCTCAATATTTGGGCTCTCCACAAGATTGTTAATTGTAATGGTGCTTTTAAGACAGGGCAGCTACCGAGTGTGCTGCTGGCAGACCAGGTGCCAGCTCATGGCAAGGCCCCAGACCCCACTGGACACTGACAAATGCATAGCTGGAAAGCAGTCTGGCTCACCTGTGTGTTAGTATTGTTAAAATAGATATTAGAGTTATAAGAATGTGTTTAGTGTTCAGAATTCATGAAATACTTTAGGATGTTGCATGTATTAATCTTGTATATGTAGATCGTGTTATAAAGGTAACATTTAAGCATTTGCTCTGTAATTATAAAAATATTTCCTAAGATTCATTCATGCCCCTTCCTCCCCCACCCCCAATCAGGGGAGAAACTTACCAAGTGTGAAATTACCACAAGAGGTGTAACCTTCTCTCCAACAAAAACAGGCCTATAGATACCAATCAAACCACTGTGGAACATCAGTGTACAAAATACTTTGTTGATTATTTCCCCCCACACCCATAAATAGCGTACATGCACAAATCCTCATCCCATCAGAGCAAGTTGAAAGCTGGGGGAAGGGAATAAAAATCCCTGGTAAGGAGAAACTGTTATCACTGTGCTGCTTGGAATTTGGAGAAGACAATATTTCTAAGCATAAGTAAGGGATCCTGTAGCTGCTTGGCTTAGTCCTAAAGGAAATATAGTAGTTTCTGTAATATGCAAGCTCTATTATCTTCTGGAGCCTGAGACTCTCATTTGTGTGTGTATGTTTACATGCTTTAACCTTGTGAACAACCCATTTCTTTCTAGTTAATAAATCTTTTGTTGGCATTATAGGATTAGCTACAAGTGTTGTCTTTGGTTTGAGGTCTGAGGTACAAATGACCTGTGATAAGTGACTGGTCCCAGGGGACTGGGAGTAACTTGAATATTGTTTTGGTTTTTGGTATAAGGTACCATCTGTCAGGAAGGCAGTCATGCCTGGGTGGCAAGCTAGACCAGGGTGCCCAAGGGGACTGTCTGAGTCCATGTTAAGGCTGTTGTAGGGCTTTAGGAGTTCACACTTGTTCCTTGGTTAGTAAAATCTAATTATAGAACATTACCAATTACTTTTTTGACTGAGGGTTTTGTTTGTTTTCTGAAAAATGCAGATACGGTGACACCAGAACTTTTCACAAACTCATGCTAATTTCACTAAACTGGTTAGGTCAAAAAAATTCCCCAAAAAATAAATCAAAGTATTTCATTTCAACATTTTTGAATGGAAGTGTTTCCATTTGAACTGACTTTCTGCTACAAATCTTTATTTAAAAACTATCTAAAACATTTTAAATGGTCATCTTGAAAATGATCCGTTTGAAAATGCCTAAGTGAAATGTTTCATTCAACGTAATAGTAATTGATGACTTTTCAATTCACCACATTTTGAAAGATTGTGTTTCACTTGATATCATTTCCCCCCACCCCCATTTAGGAATTGCCAGTCAGCTGAAAAAAATCTATTATTCACACAGTTCTACCTAGAAGCCCCAGTCATGGACCAGGGCCCCATTGTGCTAGGTGCTGTACAAACACAGCCCAAAAAGACAATCCCTACCCCAAAAGAGCTTACAACTTAAGTAACTTCCAGATGATCCTGCAACCTCAACTCAAATTATTGGGAGAACTTGTGTTTAATGTTACTCATGTGAACAAGTGTTTGCAGGATTAAAGTCTAGATTACACTGTGATGGGTTCCCCCCCCCACCTCCAGGGTGCCACCTTATGTACTGGGGTACCACTGAACCCGCCTGTTCCACCAGACTGAGCTTCCTTACACAGTCCTGCTGAGCCAGGACTTCAAGCCTCCTCTAGCACACAGAGGAAGGGACACACCCAGCTGCAGAAAGACACAGACACTGAAATCAGCTCTGCATGGGAAGACTCAGCTAGGGAATTGCCCCGCACTCAAATGCACAGCTCCTCTGGAGTGTAAACCTAATATTGGATTGTCTTGTGTTTCACAGAAAACTCTACAGCATACACTCATGAAATTCACTCCCTCCTTCAATGTGGAGGAAGATATGCACAGATTGTCCCTCCCCCCAAATTATGAATTCCACAAACTGGGTTTAGAAAAAACAAAAACAAGTTTATTAGCTACAAAAGATAGATTTTAAGTGATTATAAGGGATAGCAAACAGATCAAAGCAGATTACTGAACAAATAAAAACAAACTCACAAACTAAGCTTAATACATTAAAGAGACTGCTTACAAGTAGTAATTTCTCACCCTAAATGTTGTTTTAGGCATTTCTTTCACAGGCCAGACACCTTTTCCAGCCTGGGCTCAGTCCTTCTCTCCCCCGCCACCCCCCTTAGATGTTTCCAGCAGTCATCCTGGGTGGGGATTCAGTGAAGAACGAACCAAGATTAACTCACTTCCCTGCCTTAATTAGGATTTACATATGGTGGGAATCCTTTGTTTCCCAGTTTGATCCCCACCCCCTATTAGTGGAAAAATACTAGTAGTCCAAGATGGTATCCAGTACCAGGTGACATGATCACATGACCCTGCAGTGTCAAAGCAGCCAGGAGTCAAAGGTTGTTTGCAGCATCCCAGGAAGCTTCTCCGGAAGGTGGGAGATTAGCATCTTCAAAGTCCTATTGTTCCCCCTAATGGCCCATCCAGGCTGATTGCATTTTGTCTGGTGGGCGTTCCCCAGGTAAAAACACAGTTGTAATAGGTACATTGACAATATTCCCAACTTCAGATACAAAAATGATACATGCATACAAATAGGATAATCATAGTCAGTACATCATAACCTTTCCAATGATACATCACATGATCCATCTTGCATAAAAGATCTTCATTATGCCATATTCACATCATAACAATATCTCTATGAAGAATATGGGGCATAGTGTCACAGACACAAACATAAGGAACATTCTAGGCTCTGATGCTATATCGCATTTCAGAGCATTTAAGTGTCAATTTAATTTTGACCAGAGTTCTGAAATACTGATGTTGTAAGGCCCCCTCAGGTTAGTAGATAGGATCCTAAATAAGTCTGCTCAAAATAGAGGCTTTCCAGTTTGTTTACAAATATGTTTGTGAAATATTTGAGTGAAAATCACAAGTTATACTTAATAAATACTCAGGGGGCGAAGTGCACTGTAAAAAAAAAATGCTGCTCAAATGAATGACAAAAAGATTGATTTGTAGATTGATCTTTGTACACCAGATTTGCAAACTGTGAGACCAATCCTTCTCCCACTGAGGTCAAATGGAGTTTTTCCAGCGACTTCAGTAGGAGGAGGACCTCCTTCTTAATGCACAAAAGAAAGTCTGTTTTAATAAATATTAAGGTGTGTGGGTGTGGGTGTGTGTAGAAGAGATACTACAAATAGAGATGCAAAAACAAAACGAGCTACTAGCTGTTGCAGGTAGCAAACAAACAACAGCTATCAGAATCCCAACAAAGGCAGCCAGAGCTAATGGTCAGAGCAAGGGCAAACCTAAGGCTGGGAGGAGCAGACTAGTTCATAGTCAGGTCCAGACCACGGTCCATACCAAGGGTCAGAGTCCAAGTCAGGTTTCAGGATCGGAGTCAAGAGGCAAAGTCCAGATCAAGCCAGGGATGTAAGAGCAATCATTACAAATGCAGAAAATCCACACTGTTCCCTAGACACTTCCTGAACTGCCCCTTGGGTTTACATAGGGCAGGGAGTCAATCAGGAGCCAGGATGCTTCTGTCTGTCAAAAACTTCCAATGGCCTGTGTCTACAGAGGGTCATGGGAATTTGCACGCAAGCTGGCTGCAGTTGCTGCTGGCTGCAGCCTAAAGCTATCTACTGCCTGCTACTAGGCCTGGATTCTAGACCCAAGGGTGTTATTACAACATCAGTATTTAAGAATTCTGTTCAAAATTAAATTGATACTCAAATGCTCTGAAACATGCTGTAGCATCAAAGCCTAGAACTTGCCTTTCCCTGAGTCTGTGTAATTTAGGCCTTGATGCTGCAAACAATTAAGCATACAAGTACTCCCACTAAACTCAATGAAACTACTCAGGTTGTAAAGTTACTTATGTTTTTGTAGAGTCAGGGCATTAAACTGTAGGCTTGTTGGGAGAGGGACCATGCTTTTATTCTTGTAAAGAAAGCATCACGCAAACTTACAACATAAATATGAAATAATAATGTTAATAAGCACTGCAATTTAATAACTATAGAAACATGTACCTGCAAAAGGCTTCTAAATTTACATCAGAGCAAAAGTGCACTTTTGAACATAAAGCTCCAATTTGTATCAAAGATGTGACTTAGTTTTAAACTAAACTTTTATGAGACAAAGTATCTGATTCTCATTTACACTAAGGCCGCTTTATGTCCTGCTATTGCAGTGTAATTATCATTTACTCCCACTTTAAGACAGTGACAAAGCAGTATAAAGTGGCCTCAGAGAAAATAAGAATCAGGTCCCAAATGTTTTAGCTTGACTTAATGATATAATGTTTTATCAGCAATATTAAAAAAATTAACTCTCTGTGTAAGTCCATTGTTTGAGGAGATTTTAGATAAGTAAGCAGTAGCTATGTCAGCTTCTAGCTAGTGATCTTTTTTTTGACACCCTTCCCCAAGTGAATTGCATAGACAAACACACTCTGTTTGAACAAGACCAATGACAGCAAAATTGCTTGCTTGTCTCTAAAAAGACTCTAATAATGTGCATCAAGGGAAAGACCATGGTCTGACAGACTTTTTTTCCCCCAGTGTAAAACATAAAAAAACCCATTTCAAGAGCAAGGAAAAATTAGTTTAAAGTGCAGCCCCAGTTAATTATATCCAAAAGAGTAATAATAAAATAAACTATTAAATTTTAGAACTTCCTCTTTAAAACATTAAGCATTTGGCAACTGTGATGTAGTTAAATGGCATGCTGAGCAATGGACTCAATCACTTTATAGTGAGGTACCAGTCAAGCATTGCCATGAAATAAGATAGTCCATATAAATCACATGTGGACTGTATTTGAATACCAGTACACCTATTTCAAATCATACTTAGAATAGGTAGCTTTTATTGGGTTAGCTTTAGCTACACATTTATGGCTTTTTAATTCTTAAATTAAAATTAACTCATATCAAGATTTTAACTTCCCAGATATAGACTGGAGGACGAGTGCTAGTAATAATAATAGGGCTCAGATTTTCCTAGATGCGATAGTTGATGGATTCCTTCATCAAGTAGTTGCGGAACCAACGAGAGGGGATGCCATTTTAGATTTGGTTTTGGTGAGTAGTGAGGACCTCATAGAAGAAATGGTTGTAGGGGATAATCTTGGTTCAAGTGACCATGAGCTAATTCAGTTCAAACTGAACGGAAGGATTAACAAAAATAAATCTGCAACTAGGGTTTTTGATTTCTAAAGGGCTGACTTTCAAAAATTAAGGAAATTAGTCAGGGAAGTGGATTGGACTGAAGAACTTATGGATCTAAAGGCAGAGGAGGCCTGGGATTACTTTAAAACAAAGCTGCAGAAGCTATCGGAAGCCTGCATCCCAAGAAAGTGGAAAAAATTCATCGGCAGGACCTGTAGACCAAGCTGGATGAGCAAGCATCTCAGAGAGCTGATTAAGAAAAAACAGAAAGCATATAGGGAGTGGAAAATGGGAGGGATCAGCAAGGAAAGCTACCTTACTGAGGTCAGAACATGTAGGGATAAAGTGAGACAGGCTAAAAGTCAAGTAGAGTTGGACCTTGCAAAGGGAATTAAAACCAATAGTAAAAGGTTCTATAGCCATATAAATAAGAAGAAAACGAAGAAAGAAGAAGTGGGACTGCTAAACACTAAGGATGGAGTGGAGGTCAAGGATAATCTAGGCATGGCCCAATATCTAAACAAATACTTTGCCTCAGTCTTTAATAAGGCTAAAGAAGATCTTAGGGATAATGGTAGCATGACAAATGGGAATGGGGATATGGAGGTAGATATTACCATATCTGAGGTAGAAGCGAAACTCGAACAGCTTAATGGGCCTAAATCGGGGGGCCCAGATATTCTTCATCCAAGAATATTAAAGAAATTGGCACATGAAATTGCAAGCCCATTAGCAAGAATTTTTAATGAATCTGTAAACTCAGGGGCTGTACCATATAATTGGAGAATTGCTAACATAGTTCCTATTTTTAAGAAAGGAAAAAAAAGTGATCTGGGTAACTACAGGCCTGTTAGCTTGACATCTGTAGTATGTAAGGTCTTGGAAAAAAATTTGAAGGAGAAAGTAGTTAAGGACATTGAGGTCAATGACAATTGGGACAAAATACAACGTGGTTTTACAAAAGGTAGATCATGCCAAACCAACCTGATCTCCTTCTTTGAGAAAGTAACAGATTTTTTAGACAAAGGAAACGCAGTGGATCTAATTTACCTATTTTCAGTAAGGCGTTTGATACCGTGCCACATAGGGAATTATTAGTTAAATTGGAAAAGATGGGGATCAATATGAAAACTGAAAGGTGGATAAGGAACTGGTTAAAGGGGAGACTACAGCGGGTCATACTGAAAGGTGAACTGTCAGGCTGGAGGGAGGTTACCAGTGGAGCTCCTCAGGGATCGGTTTTGGGATCAATCTTATTTAATCTTTTTATTACTGACCTTGGCACAAAAAGTGGGAGTGTGCTAATAAAGTTTGCAGATGATACAAAGCTGGGAGGTATTGCCAATTTAGAGAGAGACTGGGATATCATACAGGAAGATCTGGATGACCTTGTAAACTGGAGTAATAGTAATAGGATGAAATTTAATAGTGAGAAGTGTAAGGTCATGCATCTAGGGATTAATAACAAGAATTTTAGTTATAAGCTGGGGACGCATCAATTAGAAGTAACAGAGGAGGAGAAGGGCCTTGGAGTATTGGTTGATCACAGGATGACTATGAGTCGCCAATGTGATATGGCCGTGAAAAAAGCTAATGCAGTCTTGGGATGCATCAGGCGAGGTATTTCCAGTAGAGACAAGGAGGTTTTAGTACCGTTATACAAGGCACTGGTGAGACCTCACCTGAAATACTGTGTGCAGTTCTGATCTCCCATGTTTAAGAAGGATGAATTCAAACTGGAACAGGTACAGAGAAGGGCTATTAGGATGATCCGAGGAATGGAAAACCTGTCTTATGAAAGGAGACTCAAGGAGTTTGGCTTGTTTAGCCTAACCAAAAGAAGGTTGAGGGGAGATATGATTGCTCTATATAAATATATCAGAGGGATAAATACCGGAGAGGGAGAGGAATTATTTAAGCTCAATACCAATGTGGACACAAGAACAAATGGATATAAACTGGTCATGGGGAAGTTTAGACTTGAAATTAGATGAAGGTTTCTAACCATCAGAGGAGTGAACTTTTGGAATACACTTCCAAGGGAAGCAGTGGAGGCAAAAGACCAATCTGGCTTTAAAATTAAACTCGATAAGTTTATGGAGGAGATGGTATGATGGGAAAACATGATCTTGGTAATTAATTGATCTTTAAATATTCATGGTAAATAGGCCCAATGGCCCGTGACGGGATTTTAGATGTGGTGGGATCTGAGTTACCCAGGAAATAATTTTCTGTAGTATCTGGCTGGTGAATCTTGCCCATATACTCAGGGTTTAGCTAATTGCCATATTTGAGGTCGGGAAGGAATTTTCCTCCAGGGCAGATTGGAAGAGGCCCTGGAGGTTTTTCGCCTTCCTCTGTAGTATGGGGCATGGGTCACTTGCTGGAGGACTCTCTGATCCTTGAAGTCTTTAAACCACGATTTGAGGACTTCAATAGCTCAGACATAGGTGAGAGGTTTTTCGCAGGAGTGGGTGGGTGAGATTCTGTGGCCTGCATTGTGCAGGAGGTCGGACTGCATGATCATAATGGTCCCTTCTGACCTTAGTATCTATGAATCTAAAAGAAATAGTATTTTTCAGTTCACCTCATACAAGTATCATAGTGCAGTCTCTGTCGTGAAAGTACAATTTACAAATGTAGATTTTTTTTTTTTACATAACTGCACTCAGAAACAAAACAATGGAAAACTTCAGAGCCTACAAGTCCACATAGTCCTACTTATTCTTCTGCCTTGTTTGTCTTGTTTATCCAACTTGTTTGTCTTACTAATTGGCTGAAGAAGTAGGACTGAGTGGACTTGTAGGCTCCAAAGTTTTACATTGTTTTATTTTTGAATGCAGTTATTTTTTGTACATAATTCTACATTTGTAAGTTCAGCTTTCATGATAAAGAGGCTGCACTACAGTACTTGTATTAGGTGAATTGAAAAATACTATTTCTTTTGTTTTTTTACAGTGCAAATACTTGTAATCAAAAATAAATATAAAGTGAGCACTGTACACTTTGTATTCTGTTTTGTAATTGAAATCAATATTTAAAAATGTATAAAACATCCAAAAATATTTAAATAAATGGTATTCTATTATTGTTTAACAGTGCAATTAATCGCAATTAATTGTGATTAATTTTTTAATTGCTTGCCAGCCCTAATAATGGATTTGGCAGAAGTACCAAGAATGCCGTGATTAGAATACGCAAATGTAAGGGTGCCATACCAACCTAGATTAGTAGTTGTGGACAGGATTGCACTGAGCATGTGGAGTTCATGATTTCTAGAACATGATACCTTTACCCCCCTTTTTTCCTTCAAGCTACCAGATGTGATTTCTTCTCATTATCTGCTAATGGCCTGTAAAATTTGATTTCAAAGCATGACTTACATGAGCTGTTTAAGAGCTATATGAGGCACAAAGTAGCAACGGAAGCTCCATTCCTTCCCACTTCCCAGAAAGTTTGGATTTTTTAGTCTTAAATCTCCAACAGATTTGTGAAATGTTGTAAATAAATAACTTCTCGGATGAGCCCTCAAAGGGTGAGTTTCAGCCTGGAGCAAGTTTCTAACAGCTGAGTTTCACTCACCTAAAGGGGGGGGAGGGGTCACTGAAATGTCTGAACACTTTAACTCTAGTAGTATTGTCAAGCACTGTTAGGACAGACTCTTTAAACAACTGTTAAATTATCTACATGATAAGAGATGGGAAAAAGCTGCTAGGTCATTTAGCCCATTTTTAGCAACAGCATGACAACTTTGGGCTTCAGAACCAGGGGCATGGGCCTGCTGAGACTGAAGTCAATTGGAGGGTTTCCATTGACCCCAATGGGAGTAGGATGGGGCCCCACATTTTAAAAATAACCCCCTCTCCCCTCTGTTCAAAGATGCTGTAAGTGGAAAATCCTGCCCTTCTGTACACGGGTGACGTGTCCCAGATGTTGCAGAACTGGTGCAACTCTACTGCATGCTGGGGAGGGAGAGAGATTTTGCTTGCACATCCCCTTTATACTTTAAAGCCTTGCTTCCAGGGGACTCCCTGTGTGGCTGTGCTCACCATCTCTTTGGGGGTAGAGTAGGGTCAGAGCTGCTAGACATGTCACTGCTTACATCCACTGGCTAGTACCACCATGGAATCAGAGTGATGCTATTGCAGAGTGGATCGTACGTGTGGGAGATCCCCAGCACCCTACTCAGTTAACCAGTGAGCGAACTGAGATTTGCCCCTTAGTGATTTGGCCCCTCTTCTTGTGCATTTGAAGTTGCTAGCAAATGCAGCGTTGGCATTCTGAATTGATTTTACATGTTATAGAAAATTAAAATCCACATACTTTATAGCACCCTTATTTCTGTACATAATTTTTGGAAGCTAATTTCTAATTATGCCATTGCTTGTTGCCTTGCTAAAGATCTGTCTCTTTGAATAGAACCATAAATATTTAAGACTTGGTATGCTTCAACGGCACTCTTACAACATATAGTTCAGAATATTCAGGTGCTGTCCAGTGGGTATAATTCAAACCATGATGCTTGTTTGCACTGATAATTGTTGAAGTGATATTTAATGTTTAACAGTGTAGCCCATCAGCAGAATCTCAGCAGAGCACAGAAATACTGCATGTAACCAAGTAAACAGTAATTGCCAAGGGTATAGCTCAGGCACTGCCAAAGAGCTCAGACACCAAGTTAAGTTCTGAAATAATGGCTAAGAGAGCTGCCACTTTCTTGAAACACATAGAGAAGTATCCCATGATAGCTATCTCCTTAAAGGGGCAAAGGTAAAGTGTGTCTCCCCCTTCTTTGTAGGTCATCCCCTTTCAGTAGCCAAGCACCAATAGGTGAGGCTACTGAAGTCCTTATTATGCAGTCTGGATGACACAGTTATTGTGTAGGTCGAAATATGGCCAGTAGTCCTGACACAAGTTACTGCACCAGGGTGTCACTTTATCTCATACAGAGAGATTGGGCACTTCTGTTGAACCAATTCCTATTGGCCTTGGATAGTCTTATTTATATAGCACCATGCACGTGCCTGGCATCGTACAGAGAAGTAGAAAGACAAGGTCTGCACACTGGAGGCCTGATAGTGAGAACAAAGTGATAATATCCAGGGCAATGACAACAGACGAGAGGGTGAAAGGAGGCCACAGAAAATAAGAGGGAAGTTGATTTGCTTTTGGAGTTTAGAGCATTTAATTTTTCTGCTTCATATTCATCTTGCTTTGTTCTATATGTATTTGCATTTTACATGTGCAAATTCATGGGAGCAGGAGCAGAGGGCATGGGAGCTGAGATCAGTGATCTAAAGCTGCTGCAAAAGAATGAGTTCTGAGGAAGGATTCGGAGGAGTCAAAAGTCCCTTGGACAATGGGTTCTTACCTAATAAATAGGATGGGCAGATCTTCTGTCTTCTACCTCCATGGCACTGACTGTGCTTCCCCTTTAAAGAGCTGCCAGCCCTGGGATGGTTGCTCCCTTTGGTGCCTGCCCCGCTTTCTTACAATTCTAAAATCTGTTACCACATGACCACACATCATGGTGCCATGAACCTCAAGCTGAGCTGAAATAAAAATACTGGCCTTGATTCACAATGATGTAATAAATCAGGAATCTGTGGTGATCAGCACCAGGCCCGCTGTATGTAGCTGAAGGCAAGATCATTCAGGGTCAGACTCCACATGGGGTGAGGAAGTTGAGCAGGCAGTAGGTGAGTCTTGGCTGGATAGGGCTGGATAGTCTTAAGTTGTTCGAGTTTCGCTTCTACCTCAGATATGGTAATATCTACCTCCATATCCTCATTCCCATTTGTCATGCTACCATTATCCCTAAGATCCTCTTTAGCCTTATTAAAGACTGAGGCAAAGTATTTGTTTAGATATTGGGCCATGCCTAGATTATCCTTGACCTCCACTCCATCCTCAGTGTTTAGCAGTCCCACTTCTTCTTTCTTCGTTTTCTTCTTATTTATATGGTTGTAGAACCTTTTACTATTGGTTTTAATTCCCTTTGCAAGGTCCAACTCTACTTGACTTTTAGCCTGTTTCACTTTATCCTACATGTTCTGACCTCAATAAGGTAGGTTTCCTTGCTGATCCCTCCCATTTTCCACTCCCTATATGCTTTCTGCTTTTTCTTAATCAGCTCTCTTCAGTCCAATCCACTTCCCTAACTAATAACTTTTGTTTATCATTTTTACAGTGCAAATATTTGTAATAAAAATAATATACACTTTGATTTCAATTACAACACAGAATACAATATATATAAAAATGTAGAAAAACATCCAAAAAATTTAATAATTTTCCATCGGTAGTCTATTGTTTAACAGTGTGATTAAAACTGCGATTCATCGCGATTAATTTTTTTTAGTTAATCGTGAGTTAATTATTAGCCCTAATTATTATATTACTACATAATAATAGTCCAAAAACAAATATAATACAGAAATGTTCATATAAAAATGTCCATAAAATATTGTGAGACAAAGCCAACAAGCCAAAGCAATCTCATAGGGAAGGCAGCCAGCCTCCAACACTTAGGCTCCTTGCGTCTTCAGGCTAATCCTGTTTACATCACGCACGTGAGTAGTCATATCGACAGCAAAGGGAGCAGGCCACTGCATTTAATGGGGCTATTTATGTGAGTCAGTCAAGCAGGATTTGACCCTTAATATTAAAGTGGACCCACGGATCTCAATGGGAGCTACAAATGCACAGTGCCGCTGAAACTCAGGTCACTTTTACATAGGACACTAACTGTAGGGACCCAGGTTTGAAAATATGGGCCTTAATAGTTACTTGGGAATTTCCTCACTTTTGTGGGTTTGTCTCAAAACAAAATCTACAAGGAATGACATTACAGCTGTGTGAAATACCAGCATAGGCTGGAGCACCTAAAAGAAAGGCATCAAATGAAATATAACTTAGGAGATCTTCCAGCATCAAAAATCACTTTGCCCAGACAGGACTTTTTAGGGAAAGTGTAAGGACTCAATCTGACACCCACTGAAATCAATGTCTCCAGTACATCAAGCCCTAAAGCTCCAAAATCGAAAAAAGGGCCTGATCCTGCAAAGCCCTTCACGTGAATAAAGACTACTCAGGGGAGTACAGGCCCAGTGGCCGCACTGAGGCTATTTGTGCCAGTAAACATTTGCAGGATTGGGTCTATAGCATGCAGCAGAAAAATGTAGTGTTTTCTGACTACCCTCCAATTCATTGTTTGTTGGGAAATATCAAAGCCAATGGAATAATAGGTGTCCCAAAATGTCTCAATTCAGAGAATTAGTGTTAACTGAGTCTGATTAGCTCCATTTATCTCTAATTAATTACCTTTACCTAATTAGACACCCTGTTTCCAGTAGACATGGAGTCAAGTAGACTAGATTATTAGTGTAGTCATTGTGCCTTTACAAAATCCTGAAATTAATGAAACGTGCAAAAGAATCTGCAGCTTTAATTGCACAGGTGTTGCCTTATGGCAAAGCTTTATCATCTGATTACACCAAGGGATTATTAGTGACTTTTTATATCGAGGATGAGCCTGTGAAATGTACCTTAGCAACAGCTCATTAGTTTAGGGTTGTTACTGTATTATTTATTACATTCAGCCTTCCCCATTATCTAGATTGATTCATGGACCGATATATTTTCCTCCCCTCTGTGCAGAAAATAAATAAATAAATAAACCTTGGCTATTGCCAGTCCAGCTGCAGTATGAGAGGAATGCAGAGTGTATTCTCCAGCTACCAATCTTCACTCTTTTAAATTGGTTTAAATAAAAGTCTTTCCACCAACCCCCAGCAAAATAACCAGTTCAAGTAACTGTCAATATGGAATGTTTTCTGCGTGTGGTCCAAACAGTTTGGGCCATCTTACATCTCCTCATATAAATAAAAACTCTTTGTTAGATTGAAAAACAAAGCAAAATATTTTTGTGCCAAAAATAACTTCTTCCTATGTAATTCACATGTGCATTTTATGAAATTCTATTGGAAATTTTTACTTCGGAGGATTTTTCCCAGATGGCGGTGGTTTGTGTTTCTGTTTGTTTGCCACATACAAAAAGTGTTTGGATAATAGAAGCATGACTCACAAAGTAAAATGCTGACCTTTAAAATTAGAACAGTTTTCCACATCCCAAAGCTCTATAAGACTATAAGGTTTAGAAGGCCTGACGTTACATTACCCAAATATCCTCAGAAACCGCCTTTTAGAATCACCAACTACCAGACTGATATAGTAATAGCTAGGACTGAATCTGGCTAAAATCCAGCACCAAGCAAAATACTCATTTCTTGATAGACCAATAATTCCCTTCACTAGTCTCTATGATAATAAATGTGTCTCAACCCGTTTTCTCTGGGGGGCTTCTTTCCCCCCACCCCCCCCCCAAAATAAAACAAACATTTTTCTACTATTAGATGTAAAACATTGCTGTTTGCTTATTACAGAATTTAAAACAGGGCAAAAATAATGGGTCACCGGTTACTATATAGGGCATTGCAACTAATTTGAGTAGTAATACTGAATATTTAATGACCCTCCTGTAAAGTATGAACACAAAACTTTTTATGTGTGTATTATAAAGATTATAAACCTTAATCTCAAAACCAGAGCTGTAAATAAAATAATGGATGGATAACTGAGTAGTGTATGGTTTATATATCTCCACACAGTATGTATGTACATACCTATATAGGACATAATCATGCAACCTTTACTCACATATATAATCCTTTGAAGTGAATTGGATTACTCTTAGAATTACCCATGTGAGTAAGTTTTAAGGGTTCTCGCACCATAAAATGTGTGATAACCACCTGCCATGGGTTATCTCTCACCCCAGACTACATTCACTAGAAGCGTGAGATTGTTATATATTTCTTAAGCCAAACATTTTATATGCAAATTTGCTGACTTGTCACTTCCTTACCAGACTAACATGATCACATCAGGCCTGCCCTCTGCTCTCTCTTCTGGCTTCTCACTGAACACCACATCAAAGTCAAGAACTTTGTCTTTAGCTTCAAGGCACGCACTGATCTGGACCCAGGACACCTCAAAGCTCACCTGAGGTTCTGGAATGAGAACTATGGTGGACAAATGCTGCTCCTCAGGCACAATGGAGCTGTCCATCCCAGGAGTGAAGCACATCTGTGCAGGAGTCAGAGCTTTCTCAGGGGATCAACCCACTCCTGGGAAATGCATTCCCCCTCTACTAGCACCATTTCCCATTCAAAGTGTGAGGTGCGCCTTGCCCACAGTAATAAACACAAACAGTACCTCAGGTACAAACAAAATAGATTAAACAAATAAATCTCTCATAACTTTCCACTTGGGGTGGGAAAGGGAGAACAGTCCAACCACATGTGACAGCTGTTAGCCACACTACTTAAGTTACTGCTAGAGGGTACACAGATTCTATGGTGATGAGGGCAGTATAAGAACTTGGCTAGTACAAAACACCTGTTGTGGTGAAGGGAGAAAACCCAGCACCGCCTTGTAATTGCAATGTGCAGTCTTATGGGACAGTAGTAAGGTCAATCAGGAGCAGGCCTCATAATAAATACCACCACTTTGTATGTATGTATCAGGCTCTATCCATAGATCTCAAATGCTTTACAAAAGCAGGAAAGTTTCATTATACTTTTGTTACAGATGGGGAAACTGAGGCACAGAGCCACCCTGCCTTGTCTGATGACACAGTAAGTCAGTGGCAGAGCTGAGCACAGAACGCAGGTTCTACTCATTCCCAGGTCTGAATCCTGCTGCCTCCTTCCCTCCTGGGTACAGTGTTGGGAAGAGGAAGGTGATCTGCTACTTTTCCCTTGATCCCTCCACTACATCAATGAGACTGTTGCCGGGTTATTTGATGAGCAGGCCCTGGCTCTCTCCTCTTGCGACTGGCAGTGACTCCTCTGAAGGGTTGGCTGGCACCAGCTGGTGGAAGGACCTAGCTCTGGCTGTTTCCCCTCATGGGGGTGCTAGCCACTCGGATGAGCCACACGCCAGGGCCGCCAGTGTGGGGGAAGATACCCGCCTGGGCAGTCAGTAATGATGTTAGACATACACAACTGTCCCCTAGGCTGGGAGGTCTTCCAAACATCATGGGACCAATATTAGCCAATGACATTTTAAATACCCACCTCCAAGTAGAATTGTATCTTTATATACATACACCAATCACACATTAGATCGATCGAGAGATCGATCAAAAGTGGCACAAGGTAAGAGATCTGCCCCTTTCCCTCAAAAATAACGCCACACACTTAGGTGACTGTGGAGGGCAGGTGTCACTGTAGCCTCTATGGAGATCAAACAGAGATCCCAAGCGGGAAGCACCGGCCCCGGCCCTAGGGGATTTTCCATACAGGGGGTGGCCCTGCCACCACCAGGGACTCGGGCTTGGGCCGTTTGAGACTGAAGAGCAGCCTGATGGGGTTTGAACTTGGCTGTTGGGCAGCGCAGCCCTTTGCCAGGTGGGGAGCCCCCCGCCCCGCCGTTCCCCACGGGCGCCCGGCGCTCCCTGAGCGGAGTGGAGGCGGCTCAGCCCGCCGGCCCGGCCCCGGCCCGCGCCGTGTGGGGGGTGGGTTCGAACTGACGACTTCCCCTCACCGCCCCCCGCAGACCGGGCACTTCTCGGAGGCCCCTGCAGCCAGCGGCGGCCGGGGCCTATCTGGGCGCAGGCCCTGGCGCTGACCTGAGAGAGCGCGAGACGCCTGGGGCGGCCCCCGGAGATGATTGGCCGCTGTCTCCCGGCCAGCGGCGCGCTCGGCCCCGCTTTCAGCCAGAACCTTTCCGCGAGCCGGCGTGGAAAGCTCTCCTCTTTGAGAGTATTTTTCATTTAACCTTTATTTTACAGTCTCTTTAATCACCCTCTGCACCTGCTAGCCAGCTTGGGTCCCATGATAAACAAGCAGATTTGCAGACTACTCCAGATTCCTAAAGAACCCAAGCTCCACGGAGAATGTTGTTTT